>NC_086451.1:442285075-442557235 GCF_028390025.1 Pseudophryne corroboree
AGAGAACTCCAGGTCCTCCTCAGTCAGGGTGTGCCCCTGACCAAGTATCAGCTCGGCAAAGTTGTAAAGCCGAGACCCCTCGGGCAGCCGCCCAAGATGAGCCCACCTTCCTTGTGGAATGGGCATTTACATATTTTGGCTGTGGCAGGCCTGCCACAGAATGTGCAAGCTGAATTGTACTACACATCCAACTAGCAATCGTCTGCTTAGAAGCAAGAGCACCCAGTTTGTTGGGTGCATACAGGATAACAGCAAGTCAGTTTTCCTGACTCCAGCCGTCCTGGAAACTATATTTTCAGGGCCCTGACAACATCTAGCAACTTGGAGTCCTCCAAGTCCCTAGTAGCCGCAGGTACCACAATAAGCTGGTTCGGGTGAAACACTGACACCACCTTAGGGAGAAACTGGGGATGAGTCCGCAGCTCTGCCCTGTCCGAATGGACAATCAGATATGGGCTTTTTTGAGACAAACGCCGCCAATTCTGACACTCGCCTGGCCGAGGCCAGGGCCAACAGCATGGTCACTTTCCCTGTGAGATATTTCAAATCCACAGATTTGAGCGGTTTAAACCAATGTGATTTTAGGAATCCCAGAACTACGTTGAGATCCCACAGTGCCACTGGAGGCACAAAAGGGGGTTGTATATGCAGTACTCCCTTGACAAACTTCTGGACTTCAGGAACTGAAGCCAATTCTTTCTGGAAGAAAATCGACAGGGCCGAAATTTGAACCTTAATGGACCCCAATTTGAGGCCCATAGACACTCCTGTTTGCAGGAAATGCAGGAAACGACCGAGTTGAAATTTCTTCATGGGGCCTTCCTGGCCTCACACCACGCAACATATTTTCGCCACATGTGGTGATAATGTTGTGCGGTCACCTCCTTCCTGGCTTTGACCAGGGTAGGAATGACCTCTTCCGGAATGCCTTTTTCCCTTAGGATCCGGCGTTCAACCGCCATGCCGTCAAACGCAGCAGCGGTAAGTCTTGGAACAGACATGGTACTTGCTGAAGCAAGTCCCTTCTTAGCGGCAGAGGCCATGAGTCCTCTGTGAGCATCTCTTGAAGTTCCGGGTACCAAGTCCTTCTTGGCCAATCCGGAGCCACGAGTATAGTTCTTACTCCTCTACGTCTTATAATTCTCAATACCTTGGGTATGAGAAGCAGAGGAGGGAAGACATACACCGACTGGTACACCCACGGTGTTACCAGAACGTCCACAGCTATTGCCTGAGGGTCTTTTGACCTGGCGCAATACTTGTCCAGTTTTTTGTACAGGCGGGACGCCATCATGTCCACCTTTGGTCTTTTCCAACGGTTCACAATCATGTGGAAGACTTCCCGATGAAGTCCCCACTCTCCCGGGTGGAGGTTGTGCCTGCTGAGGAAGTCTGCTTCCCAGTTGTCCACTCCCGGAATGAACACTGCTGACAGTGCTATCACATGATTTTCCGCCTAGCGAAAAATCCTTGCAGTTTCTGCCATTGCCCTCCTGCTTCTTGTGCCGCCCTGTCTGTTTACGTGGGCGACTGCCGTGATGTTGTCCCACTGGATCAATACCGGCTGACATTGAAGCAGAGGTCTTGCTAAGCTTAGAGCATTGTAAATTGCCCTTAGCTCCAGTATATTTATGTGGAGAAAAATCTCCAGACTTGATCACACTCCCTGGAAATTTTTTCCCTGTGTGACTGCTCCCCAGCCTCTCAGGCTGGCCTCCGTGGTCACCAGCATCCAATCCTGAATGCCGAATCTGCGGCCCTCTAGAAGATGAGCACTCTGTAACCACCACAGGAGAGACACCCTTGTCCTTGGAGATAGGGTTATCCGCTGATGCATCTGAAAATGCGATCCGGACCATTTGTCCAGCAGATCCCACTGAAAAGTTCTTGCGTGGAATCTGCCGAATGGAATCGCTTCGTAATAAGCCACCATTTTTCCCAGGACTCTTGTGCAATGATGCACTGACACTTTTCCTGGTTTTAGGAGGTTCCTGACTAGCTCGGATAACTCCCTGGCTTTCTCCTCCGGGAGAAACACCTTTTTCTGGACTGTGTCCAGAACCATCCCTAGGAACAGCAGACGTGTCGTCGGAAACGGCTGCGATTTTGGATATTTAGAATCCACCCGTGCTGTCGTAGAACTACTTGAGATAGTGCTACTCCGACTTCCAACTGTTCTCTGGATCTTGCCCTTATCAGGAGATCGTCCAAGTAAGGGATAATTAAGACGCCTTTTCTTTGAAGAAGAATCATCATTTCGGCCATTACTTTGGTAAAGACCCGGGGTGCCGTGGACAATCCAAACGGCAGCGTCTGAAACTGATAGTGACAGTTCCGTACCACGAACCTGAGGTACCCTTGGTGAGAAGGGCAATTTGGGACATGGAGGTAAGCATCCTTGATGTCCAGGGACACCATATAGTCCCCTTCTTCCTGGTTCGCTATCACTGCTCTGAGTGACTCCATCTTGATTTGAACCTTTGTATGTAAGTGTTCAAAGATTTTCCATTTAGAATAGGTCTCACCGAGCCGTCTGGCTTCAGTACCACAATATAGTGTGGAATAATACCCCTTTCCTTGTTGTAGGAGGGGTACTTTGATTATCACCTGCTGGGAATACAGCTTGTGAATTGTTCCAATACTGCCTCCCTGTCGGAGGAAGACGTTGGTAAAGCAGACATCAGGAGCCTGCGAGGGGGAGACGTCTCGAATCTCCAGTCTGTACCCCTGGGATACTACTTGTAGGATCCAGGGGTCCACTTGCGAGTGAGCCCACTACGCGCTGAAACTCTTGAGACGACCCCCCACCGCACTTGAGTCCGCTTGTACGGCCCCAGCGTCATGCTGAGGACTTGGCAGAAGCTGTGGAGGGCTTCTGTTCCTGGGAATGGGCTGCCTGCTGCAGTCTTCTTCCCTTTCCTCTATCCCTGGGCAGATATGACTGGCCTTTTGCCCGCTTGCCCTTATGGGGACGAAAGGACTGAGGCTGAAAAGACGGTGTCTTTTTCTGCTGAGATGTGATTTGGGGTAAGAAAGGTGGATTTTCCAGCTGTTGCCGAGGTCACCAGGTCCGATGGACCGACCCCAAATAACTCCTCCCCTTTATACGGCAATACTTCCATGTGCCGTTTGGAATCTGCATCACCTGACTACTGTCGTGTCCATAAACATCTTCTGGCAGATATGGACATCGCACTTACTCTTGATGCCAGAGTGCAAATATCCCTCTGTGCATCTCGCATATATAGAAATGCATCCTTTAAATGCTCTATAGTCAATAAAATACTGTCCCTGTCAAGGGTATCAATATTTTCAGTCAGGGAATCCGACCAAGCCACCCCAGCGCTGCACATCCAGGCTGAGGCGATCGCTGGTCGCAGTATAACACCAGTATGTGTGTATATACCTTTTTAGGATATTTTCCAGCCTCTCAGCTGGCTCCTTGAGGGCGGCCCTATCTGGAGACGGTACCGCCACTTGTTTTGATAAGCGTGTGAGCGCCTTATCCACCCTAAAGGGTGTTTCCCAACGCGCCCTAACTTCTGGCGGAAAAGGGTATACCGCCAATAATTTTCTATCGGGGGAAACCCACGCATCATCACACACTTCATTTAATTTATCTGATTCAGGAAAAACTACAGGTAGTTTTTTCACACCCCACATAATACCCTTCTTGTGGTACTTGTAGTATCAGAAATATGTAACACCTCCTTCATTG
This sequence comes from Pseudophryne corroboree, assembly GCF_028390025.1. Classification (NCBI taxonomy): domain Eukaryota; kingdom Metazoa; phylum Chordata; class Amphibia; order Anura; family Myobatrachidae; genus Pseudophryne; species Pseudophryne corroboree. The sequence goes on from NC_086451.1 coordinate 442,288,794, forward strand.
CCCTTAACATGTAACGTGTGGCCCTAAAGGAAAATACGTTTGTTTCTTCACCGTCGACACTGGAGTCAGTGTCCGTGTCTGTGTTTGTGTCGACCGACTGAGGTAAATGAGCGTTTTACAGCCCCTGACGGTGTTTGAGACGCCTGGACAGGTACTAATTTGTTTTCCGGCCGTCTCATGTCGTCAACCGACCTTGCAGCGTGTTGACATTATCACGTAATTCCTTAAATAAGCCATCCATTCCGGTGTCGACTCCCTAGAGAGTGACATCACCATTTCAGGCAATTGCTCCGCCTCCTCACCAACATCGTCCTCATACATGTCGACACACACGTACCGACACACAGCACACACACAGGGAATGCTCTGATAGAGGACAGGACCCCACTAGCCCTTTGGGGAGACAGAGGGAGAGTTTGCCAGCACACACCAAAAACGCTATAATTATACAGGGACAACCTTTATATAAGTGTTTTTCCCTTATAGCATTTTAATATATATATACATATCGCCAAATAAGTGCCCCCCCCTCTCTGTTTTAACCCTGTTTCTGTAGTGCAGTGCAGGGGAGAGCCTGGGAGCCTTCCCACCAGCATTTCTGTGAGGGAAAATGGCGCTGTGTGCTGAGGAGAATAGGCCCCGCCCCCTTTTCGGCGGGCTTCTTCTCCCGTTTTTCTGAGACCTGGCAGGGGTTAAATACATCCATATAGCCCCCAGGGGCTATATGTGATGTATTTTTAGCCAGAATAAGGTACTATCATTGCTGCCCAGGGCGCCCCCCCCCCAGCGCCCTGCACCCTCAGTGACCGCTGCTATGAAGTGTGCTGACAACAATGGCGCACAGCTGCAGTGCTGTGCGCTACCTTATGAAGACTGAAGAGTCTTCTGCCGCCGTTTCTGGACCTTCACTTTTCGGCATCTGCAAGGGGGGTCGGCGGCGCGGCTCCGGGACGAACCCCAGGGTGAGACCTGTGTTCCGACTCCCTCTGGAGCTAATGGTGTCCAGTAGCCTAAGAAGCCAATCCATCCTGCACGCAGGTGAGTTCACTTCTCTCCCCTAAGTCCCTCGTAGCAGTGAGCCTGTTGCCAGCAGGACTCACTGAAAATAAAAAACCTAACAAACTTTTACTCTAAGCAGCTCTTTAGGAGAGCCACCTAGATTGCACCCTTCTCGGCCGGGCACAAAAATCTAACTGAGGCTTGGAGGAGGGTCATGGGGGGAGGAGCCAGTGCACACCACCTGATCCTAAAGCTTTTACTTTTGTGCCCTGTCTCCTGCGGAGCCGCTAATCCCCATGGTCCTGACGGAGTCCCCAGCATCCACTTAGGACGTCAGAGAAAACGCTACAGTTTCCGGAAAAAACGCGGGAGTGGCTGGAGAAACGGAGGAGTGTCTGGGCGAACGCTGGGAGTGTTTGTGACGTCAACCCAGGAACGACAAGCACTGAACTGATCGCAGATGCCGAGTAAGTCTGAAGCTACTCTGAAACTGCTAAGAAGTTTGTAATCGCAATATTGCGAATATATCGTTCGCAATTTTAAGAAGCTAAGATTCACTCCCAGTAGGCGGCGGCTTAGCGTGTTCAATACTGCTAAAATCGCCTTGCGAGCGAACAACTCGGAATGACCTCCATGGTTCTGTCCAATTGCTAACTTTTTTGGCTTGCTAAAAAACCTGAATAAGGCCTGTGGTCCAGAAACACTGGTATATATCCATTATCCAGCGACCTCTTAAAATATTTAAGTGCCTGTTTTCAGAGAAAGTTTTGACCCATGAATTTATCCCATTGTTTTCTTTTGAAACTCCCTCATATTACAGTATCTACTTTTGTCCCTCCAGACATGCCATTTTCCCCTCTCTCACCCTCCGTCCTCAGCTTCGTGCTGCCCTCAGTCAACAGGTAAATCCACTTCCGAGGAACACATGAGCCGTCTTTGCTGGAGACAAGTAGAGAGGAAGCAGTGTAAGTAGATGACGAGGAGTCACAGAACGATAGCGGATAAAATAAGAGGGGATGTATAGAGTGGTACATTAGCCAGATATCACTGAGTGGCCCCTGTAGGCCACACACAGCTGATAGTGGTGAATTACCTCCAGATAATCCTGACTTGGGGGGGGGGGGGGGGGGGCTTACAGTTACCGTTAGAGAAACTGAGGGGCTGGCATATTTTGTCCTGGTAATGTTGGGAGGTATGTGATTGTTCATAGAGCAAGTTTATTCTCAGTGAGAGCTTCAGAACACAGGAGGTTGTATTTTAATTGTTTGTGATGCTCAACAGCCTGAAAATCTGCAGGGCAAACAAAATGGAATAAAATCTTTGATTGCTGACAAGAGGACCTGCATGGGATAGACAGAATGCCTAAACATGAAGGGGGACCCATAGTGGTACCCATAGTGGTACCCATAGACCTAAAACATACACTAATAATTTCAGCTAAGTCTCTTGCTCCTTTTGGTGACAATATGTTATAATTACATCATAATAGACATAAATACAAATAAGTAAAGAAAAACTGAAATTTAAATATGTATAAGTGCATAAAAGAGCCACAGATACAGGTATAGAAGTGAGTGACGGAAACATAGAGGGCAGGCATCTGGCAGTTTAGGTTAATTTTGGACACACATTTTCATTAATGGAAAGCATGGAGACATATTCAACAAAGCAAAGGGGCGTGGGAAGGTGGTGAGAGGATGTGAAGGGACACACAGAAGTTGTGCAATCTGCCAGGTAGAATTATTATTCAAGACTCAGGTATATTTACTGAAATGCGGGTTTACAAAAGTGGAGATGTTGCCAGAAGCAACCAATGAGATTCTAGCTATTATCTTCTAGAACAGGCCTGGCCAACCTGTGGCTCTCCAGCTGTTGTGAAACTACAAGTCCCAGCATGCCCTGCCACAGGTTTAGCATTCCCTAATAACAAAACTGTGAGAGGGCATGCTGGGACTTTCACAACAGCTGGAGAGCCACAGGTTGGCCAGGCCTGTTCTAGAAGGTGCTAGACAGATGATAAGTGGAAACTGATTGGATGCTATGGGCAACATATCCACTTTTGTAAACCCACACTTTAGTAAATACATCCGAGTCTCCTAAGTCTACCTGGTAAACCCACACTTTAGTAAATTCACCCCTCAGAGTCAGAGTGAGGAATAGAGAGGAAGCAGTGAGTGGGAGATAGAGACATACAGCCATTCTCACACTTTGATGGATGCTCTGAACTCCAGCTTCTCTTCCTCCAGACCCGCTTGGACAGTGAACTGGGCATTATCCATGACTTTGAAGATCTCCAACGCATTTGTTCCAGGTCCTGCTGAAGCCGCCAAGAAATGCCAGTTCCCCATGTACTGCAAAGGGAACTGCCAGGAATTTAGTACATACATCTTCATGGGCCTTCATATCAAACATAGAAATCCCACTGTATAGCATCAATAGATCTCTAGAACCTATAACCACGGGTTCAGTCTCAGCCTCAATCACTGTGAATATACTGTAGAAGTTACACTTTTGCCTGCATGGCTTTTACCTGGGCCGGTCAGCCTTTGACCCTTCAACTCTGACCATTGTACATCCGTTTGAATGTCTGTTTTCTACAGCAATATCGGTTTGTGTTTTTATAAAAAATTATCTTAGAGAGAATACACCCCGACAGACGATACTACTTTATCCTAACCCCCAAACTCTGAGATAGTAGAACGCAGGGGGCAGTTTTTTCTGGGTTTTTAAAAAAACTCACCCTAATTCATCTATCTAATATTGTCATCTCTAGGTACTGCCACTTAGGTAATGTTCAAACTCAAAGGGGCCCATCTACCATGGATCGCATATTGTATGCGATCTGAGTAGAATCTTGGAGGCTGCGGTTGCATTAAAAGTTAGTCCTTAACCCAAATAAATGAGCTTGCAGGGAGGTTTGAAACCAGACATTATATGACTTTCACTCTAGGGGGTAGATTTACTAAAGCACCAACCAATCAGCTCCTGTCATTTTTCAAACACATCCTGCAACATGGCAGTTAGGAGTTGATTGACTGATACTTTATCTCTCCCCAATTTATAGTTTTCCAAGCGTTGATACATCTCCCCCTTAGAAGCTTTAGTAAATGTACCCCTATAGTTTACCTGTGTCCTGTTGATGTGCGATGCTGACAGATGGTCGCCATTGTTACAGATGGAGAGGGAGTCGATGATCAGGCCGTACAGATACAGTAGGTAACACCAGGCATTGCTGATCATTTCTGTGAGGGTCTCTATCAGACAGCTATACCACTGCGACTGGTCTCTCCCTGGGTGGCTCTCTGTCCTCCTTGTGTCTCTTCCCTGACCTTTTATCTCTCAGACCCTTGATCCCTTTTTTACCTTTGTTTATTTATTTCCCACTGGTAGACCCTTGTTCTCTGTTCCTGACAATTATTAACTACACTGTCACTCAAGGCCGATGGTGAGCCCTGCAGGAAGACTTCTCCTAATATCGCCCAATTTTTTCTATATTAACGCAATCAAGCCAAAACGTTTTAAGACGTGACTTGCAGGGTATTTACAGTACATCATAGTATAGTTATATAATATATTACCTTATGACTGTATCTATTTACCTTGACATACAGTTATATATTATCTGTTGAAATGACACTGCGATTTTCAGTGTTTTGCAACCCGATAAATCAGAAGGTGATGAAAATAAAATAAAACCATTAAAAAAAACCCCAGAATAAACTGTATTTCTCTTACGTCCTAGAGGATGCTGGGGTCCACATTAGTACCATGGGGTATAGACGGGTCCACCAGGAGCCATGGGCACTTTAAGAGTTTGAGAGTGTGGGCTGGCTCCTCATTCTATGCCCCTCCTACCAGACTCAGTTTAGAAAATGTGCCCAGAGGAGCCGGTCACAGCTAGGGGAGCTTTCCTGAGTTTTCCTGGTAAATGTTTTTTTTAGAGTTTATTTTTTTACAGGGAGGCTGCTGGCAACAGCCTCCCTGCAGCGAGGGACTGAGGGGGGCAGTGTCTGCCCTGCGGGGTCTGAGCCACTGTCTCCGGTGACTAGACACTGAGCTCCAGAGGGGTCTGATCGTTCTCTGCCACAGGGGACCGCTCGCCCCAGCAGCATGCCGCCACCCCCTTGCAGAGCTGAAGAATCGGTGGCGAGTGAGACACTGACCCCCCTAGCAAGCGGGGGGTCGGTGTGATGATGGCGGCACAGGGTAGGAGCGCAGTATTAACTGCGCTCCAGGGATGGCTCAGTGGTACATGGTGCGGCGCTGTGAGGGGCGCCCTGAGCCAGCGCGACACCCTACATTGGTTCTCCTCCGCAAACAAGTGGTGAACATCATTCCATATCTGGACGATCTGCTGATAAAGGCATTGTCCAAGGAGAAGCTGCTGCAGTCAATGGTTCTCATAACATGCCTCCTCAAGAGTCATGGTTGGATTCTGAACCTTCCAAAGTCACATTTGGAACCAACCCAGTGGTTGTCCTTTCTGGGAATGATCCTGGACACAGAAGTGCAGAAGGTGTTTCTTCCACAGGAAAAGGCGTTGGTGATACAAACAATGGTCCGGGATGTCCTGAAGCCAGCCCGGGTGTCGGTTCATCAATGCATTCGCCTGTTGGGAAAGATGGTGGCCTCTAACAAGGCTCTCCAGTATGGGAGGTTCCACGCTCGGACCTTCCAACTGAATCTTCTGGACAAGTGGTTGGGATCTCATCTCCACATGCACCAGAGAATTCATCTGTCGCCGAAGGCCAGGATTTTGCTCCTCTGGTGGTTACAATTACCTCACCTTCTGGAGGGCCGCAGGTTCGGGATTTAGGAATGGGTCCTTCTAACCATGGATGTGAGCCTTCGGGGCTGGGGAGCAGTAACTCAAGGAGTAACTTTCCAAGGACGGTGGTCAAGCCTGGAAGCCGGCCTGCCCTTCAACATCCTGGAACTAAGAGTCATCTACAACGGTCTTCTTCAGGTGGCTCTCTACTAAGAAATCAGGCCATTCAAGTGCAGTCGGACAACGTCACAACAGTGGTTTACATAAACCGACAGGGCGGAACGAAGAGCAGAGCGGCAATGTCAGTGGTGACAAGAATACTCCTCTTGACAGAAAAAATAAGATTTTAAACCTACCGGTAAATCTTTTTCTCCTAGTCCGTAGAGGATGCTGGGGACTCCGTAAGGACCATGGGGAATAGACGGGCTCCGCAGGAGACATGGGCACTATAAAGAACTTTAGATGGGTGTGCACTGGCTCCTCCCGCTATGCCCCTCCTCCAGACCTCAGTTAGAGAACTGTGCCCAGAGGAGACGGACAGTACGAGGAAAGGATTTTTGTTAATCTAAGGGCAAGATTCATATAACCTGGAATATACGCAACCAGTCAACAGTATGAACAAAAACAGCATCAGCCAAAGACTGATCTCAACTGTAACATAACCCTTTTGTAAGCAATAACTATATACAATCCTTGCAGAAATATGTCTGCACTGGGACGGGCGCCCAGCATCCTCTACGGACTAGGAGAAAAAGATTTACCGGTAGGTTTAAAATCTTATTTTCTCTTACGTACTAGAGGATGCCGGAGACTCCGTAAGGACCATGGGGATTATACCAAAGCTCCAGACCGGGCGGGAGAGTGCGGATGACTCTGCAGCACCGATTGAGCAAACATGAGGTCCTCATCAGCCAGGGTATCAAACTTGTAGAATTTTGCAAAAGTGTTTGAACCCGACCAAGTCGCCGCTCGGCAAAGCTGTAATGCCGAGACGCCTCGGGCAGCCGCCCAAGAAGAGCGCACCTTCCTAGTGGAATGGGCCTTTACCGAATTTGGTAACGGCAATCCAGCCGTAGAATGAGCCTGCTGAATCGTGTTACAGATCCAGCGAGCAATAGTCTGCTTAGAAGCAGGAGCGCCAACCTTGTTGGCTGCATACAGGATAAACAGTGCCTCTGTTTTCCTAACCCGAGCCGTCCTGGCTACCTAAATTTTTAAGTCCCTGACTACATCAAGGGACTTGGAATCCTCCAAGTCATCTGTAGCCACAGGTACCACAATAGGTTGGTTCATATGAAACGATGAAACCACTTTAGGCAAAAATTGAGGACGAGTCCTTAATTCCGCTCTATCCACATGGAAAATCAGATAGGGGCTTTTGTGAGACAAAGCCGCCAATTCGGACACCCGCCTTGCAGATGCCAAGGCCAACAAGATGACCACCTTCCAAGTGAGAAATTTAAATTCAACCGTTTGAAGAGGTTCAAACCAGTGAGATTTTAGGAACTGTAACACCACGTTAAGGTCCCATGGTGCCACTGGAGGCACAAAAGGAGGCTGTATGTGCAGCACTCCCTTTACAAAAGTCTGGACTTCTGGGAGAGAAGCCAATTCCTTCTGAAAGAAAATTGATAGGGCCGAAATCTGTACCTTAATGTAGCCTAATTTTAGGCCCATATCCACTCCTGTCTGTAGAAAGTGGAGAAAACGGGCCAGATGGAATTCCTCAGTAGGAGCATTCTTGGCTTCACACCAAGATACATACCTTCTCCAGATACGGTGATAATGTTTCGCCATCACCTCCTTCCTAGCCTTTATCAGAGTAGGGATGACTTCTTCTGGAATGCCTTTCTCAGCTAGGATTCGGTGTTCAACCGCCATGCCGTCAAACGTAACCGCGGTAAGTCTTGGAACACGCAGGGCCCCTGTTGCAACAGGTCCTCTCTTAAAGGAAGAGGCCACGGATCTTCTGTGAGCATTTCCTGAAGATCTGAATACCAGGCCCTTCGAGGCCAATCTGGAACAATGAGTATTGTCCGCACGCTTTTTCGTCTTATGATTCTCAATATCTTTGAGATGAGTGGAAGAGGAGGGAACACATAAACCGACTGAAACACCAACGGTGTCACCAGGGCGTCTACTGCTACTGCCTGAGGGTCCCTTGACCTGGCACAAAACCTCCGATGCTTCTTGTTGAGGCGTGACGCCATCATGTCTATTTGAGGAAGTCCCCAATGACTTATCTCTGCAAAAACTTCTTGATGAAGTCCCCACTCTCCTGGATGGAGATCGTGTCTGCTGAGGAAGTCTGCTTCCCAGTTGTCCACTCCCGGAATGAAGACTGCTGCCAAAGCGCTTATGTGATTTTCCGCCCAGCGAAGAATCCTGGTGGCATCCGCCATTGCCGCTATGCTCCTTGTCCCGCCTTGGCGGTTTACATGAGCCATGGCTTTGACGTTGTCATATTGAATCAGAACCGGTAGGTCGCGAAGAAGATTCTCCGCTTGACGTAGGCCGTTGTATATGGCCCTCAATTCCAGTACGTTGATGTATAGACAAGCCTCATGGCTTGACCATAGTCCCTGAAAGTTTCTTCCTTGTGTGACTGCTCCCCATCCTCGAAGGCCCGCGTCCGTGGTCACCAGAACCCAGTCCTGAATGCCGAACCTGCGACCCTCTAGAAGGTGAGCACTCCGTAGCCACCACAGGAGAGACACCCTGGCCCTGGGGGACAGGCTTATTTTCTGATGAATTTGAAGATGGGACCCGGACCACTTGTCCAGAAGGTCCCACTGAAACGTCCTCGCATGAAACCTGCCGAAGGGGATGGCCTCATAGGTCGCCACCATTTTCCCCAGTACTCGAGTGCATTGATGGACTGACACTCTTTTCGGTTTTATACAGGTCTCTGACCATGTTCTGGAGTTCCTGGGCTTTTTCCATTGGGAGAAAAACCCTCTTTTGTTCCGTGTCCAGAATCATGCCTAAGAAAGATAGCCGAGTTGTTGGAACCAACTGTGACTTTGGTAGATTCAGAATCCAGCCATGTTGCTGCAGCACTCTCAGGGAGAGCGCCACACTTTTCAGCAACTGATCTCTCGATCTCGCTTTTATCAGGAGATCGTCCAAGTACGGGATAATTGTGACTCCCTGCCGGCGCAGGAGCACCATCATTTCCGCCATTACCTTGGTGAAAATTCTCGGGGCCGTGGAAAGCCCAAACGGCAACGCCTGAAACTGGTAATGACAGTCCTGTACAGCGAATCTCAGGTACGCCTGATGAGGGGGATATATGGGGACATGAAGGTATGCGTCCTTTATGTCCAGTGACACCATAAAATCCCCTCCTTCCAGGATGGAGATAACTGCCCGGAGCGATTCCATCTTGAATTTGAACTTTTTCAAGTACAGGTTTAGGGATTTTAAATTTAGAATGGGTCTGACCGAGCCATCCGGTTTCGGGAACACAAATAGGGTTGAATAGTACCCCTTCCCCTGTTGAACTAGGGGAACATCGACAACCACTAGTTGTTGACACAGTTTTTGAATTGCAGCTAAAACTATCTCCCTTTCTGGGGAAGAAGCTGGTAAAGCCGATTTGAAAAACCGGCGAGGAGGCACGTCTTCGAATTCCAGCTTGTAACCTTGGGATACAATTTCCATTGCCCAAGGATCCAAGTCTGACTGAACCCAGACGTGGCTGAAGAGTCGAAGACGTGCCCCCACCGGCGCGGACTCCCTCAGTGGAGCCCCAGCGTCATGCGGTGGATTTAGTAGAAGCCGGGGAGGACTTCTACTCCTGGGAACTAGCCGTAGCAGGCAGTCTTTTCCCTCTACCCTTACCTCTGGCGAGGAAGGAAGAGCCCCGACCTCTTCTGGACTTATGCGACCGAAAGGACTGCATCTGATATTGTGGCGTTTTCTTTTGCTGTGGGGAAACATAAGGTAAAAAAGTAGATTTACCCGCGGTAGCTGTGGAAACCAGGTCTGCAAGACCTTCCCCAAATAAATCCTCACCTTTGTAATGCAAAACTTCCATATGCCTCTTTGAGTCGGCATCACCCGTCTATTGGCGGGTCCACAGGGCTCGCCTAGCAGAAATTGCTATGGCATTGGCTCTCGAACCTAGCAGACCAACGTCTCTCTGAGCGTCTCTCATATAGAAGACTGCGTCTTTAATGTGACCTAAGGTCAATAAAATGGTATCCCTATCCAGGGTATCAATGTCAGCTGACAAAGTATCCGTCCAAGCCACTACAGCGCTACAACCCCAAGCCGACGCTATTGCCGGTCTGAGCAAGGCACCCGTATGTGTATAAATTGATTTTAAGGTAGTTTCCTGGCTGCGATCAGCAGGATCCTTGAGGGCTGCCGTGTCTGGAGACGGTAGCGCCACCTTTTTGGACAAGCGCGTTAACGCCTTGTCCACCCTGGGTGAGGATTCCCACCGTAACCTGTCCTACGCAGGGAAAGGATACGCCATAATAATTCTCTTGGGAACCTGCAGTCTCTTGTCTGGAGTTTCCCAAGCCTTTTCAAATAATGCGTTCAGCTCATGAGATGGGGGAAAGGTTACCTCAGGTTTCTTTTCCTTAAACATGTGTACCCTCGTGTCAGGGACAGAGGGGTCATCTGTGATATGTAAAACATCCTTTATTGCAATAATCATATAATGAATACTTTTGGCCACCCTTGGGTGTAACCTCGCATCATCGTAGTCGACACTGGAGTCAGAATCCGTGTCGGTATCAGTGTCTGCTACTTGGGACAGGGGACGTTTCTGAGACCCTGAAGGGCCCTGTGACACAGCCAAAGCCATGGATTGACTCCCTGTTCTATCCCTGGACTCTGCTTTGTCCAATCTCTGATGTAATAAAGACACATTTGCATTTAAAACATTCAACATATCCAACCAATCAGGTGTCGGCGTTGCCGACGGAGACACCACAATCATCTGCTCCACCTCCTCCTTAGATGAGCCTTCCGCTTCAGACATGCCGACACACTCGTACCGACACCCCCACACACACACAGGGATATATTTATATGGAGACAGTTCCCCAATAAGGCCCTTTGGAGAGACAGAGAGAGAGTATGCCAGCACACACCCAGCGCCACCTGACACTGGAAACAAAATTCCCAGTTAAAACAGCGCTTTTATATAATATATATATATATATATACACACACACTCACTGGACCAATTAAATGTGCCACCCCCCTCTCTTTTTTGCCCTCTGTCACCGTGTTCAGCAGGGGAGAGTCCGGGGAGCCAGCTTCTCTGCAGTGTGCTGTGTAGAAAATGGCGCTGGTTAGTGCTGGAGGATCAAGCTCCGCCCCCTCAGCGGCGGGCTCCGGTCCCGCTCAAATTTCCAATACTGGCGGGGGTTTATTTAATATACTGCCTCCGCAGCATATATATATGTTAGCCTGTCCCCAGAGGTTTATTATTGCTGCCCAGGGCGCCCCCCCCCTCCCCCCCTGCGCCCTGCACCCTTCAGTGCCCACTGTGTGTGTGTGTGGGAGCAATGGCGCGCAGCGGTTACCTCAGAGAAGATCTGAAATCTTCTGCCGCCTTTTGATAATGTCAAAAATTACCTTTAAACATAAGCTATATACTATTACGGACTAAATACGCTATTGGCGTAGCGGACGCAGCGCCGTGAGAGTGAGACACGAGCGGCGCAGACGCTCACAGAATGATACACAGTAAACCTTATTAACAACACACAGTAAGGATATGCTTATACTCTAAACCTTAGTAATCGAATACTACAACGATGTAACGCTTATTAACCTTGATAATGTGTAAGCTGTTTGAGCGATTGAGACGCTAAGAAAAGCCCTTTGTAGTAAATAGTGAAAACGCAAGACCTTGTTTGGATTTAAAAACCACTCCGGCTCTAACACCTTCGTGGATGATTTAGAGTAAAAAGGGGAAAACAGTACAGGTTATACACTACAAACTAACATAGAAATCTAAACAGAATAACAAAGAATATTATGAACAATAGCGAATGATCGCAAACACGTGCAAATAGAATGAGAACAAATGGCAAACAGAATAGGATAACAAAATGGCTACAGAGAAATATACATACGTGGGGATGATTCGCAAGCGCGTCCTGGATTCCAGCCCTCAGCATTCAAAGAGAAAGCCTTTTGAGAGAGTGAGTGACTGGCCCAGCAATGGTGGTCTTTATATACACAACATACATTCACAATACAATGGTCCCTACAATCTCATTGTTCATTGGTCACAGGAATGTGTCTCTGCATTATAGCAAAGGTCATAGGTGGATTTGAACAGGTGGGCTGTGTCTTTCCCCAACTGCTGTAGTGGGTGGCATCCTCTGGATTCCCCCCGCATGTGTAATAAACAGCAAATACAATTAATGTCCATAAACTACTTTTGTACATAACTATACGCAGGAGCGAGCGATCTTTTCCTAACTAACACCGAAATGTTACCCTTAAAATACCCTACAGCTGGATACTAGACACCACCTTTCAACCTTTATCTGACCCTTCCTATCATGTAAAGAGGAATCTCTCTGTCCAGGAACCGTTTAAACTAAACATACTTGCTGACGTTGTCTAGGGGAATATTAACTATAAAACACACTATATGGGTTGAATATGCTATGATCGAGTCGCCCGCTACATGCTCACAAACTCTACCGTAACTGCACATACCACGCGCCAAAGCGCACGGCCGTAGAAGCTCTATTACGCAAAGTGGGAATATGCGCACTCACGGCAGAGCGTGTGCACGCGCAGTGGGCATGTGCATGGGGTTAGTACAAGGCATGTGAATCATGATATTTTTCGACTTTGACAGTCCACAATAACTGCCACTATCTAAACAATCCAAGCAGAAAAATATATTACCATGAAATACCTATATATGACTGGGAGTAGGGAGGAGAGGAGAAGGTGGGAAATGTGTGACCTAGTGGGATAGTAAAAGCATGTGTGTATGAAATTCATGTCTGGGGGGGTCATGTATCATTGTGCCGTACATGTTCTAAAATAAGCTTTGAGGTATTGCGGAGTATACATTGAATCCTTCTTATCCCGTATTAAGGGTCTGTAAGTGGGCTAACAAACTCTACCGAGCTCTTTTCGGCTTTTAGTTCCAAGAAATGGGGTGCACATTAGTTGATGATACATGACGGGAAAAATATGTGAGTGCTAATACATGTGCCTATATTACCTGTCGACTATGTGTGTCACTACCTGAAGATATTAGAGATGAAGATAAGAAACATGCGTTATAAATGCATTCATATGATATTATATGTGATCGTCCTTGGGCGTCTGTTGAAGTCTTGTTGACGTCTTGTCCGGATTGCTGTATCTTTGCTGTAAGTGGCAAGCAAAGTTTTTCAAGTGTCCATAGAAAGTTAAAGTCTCTAAAAGTTCATCAAATGTCTGTGAAAAAGTTCATCAATGGTCTGTATATAAAGGGTCATCAAAATCTTCTTCCGAGTGGATGTCTTTTTACCTTGGAGAAAAACAAAGGAGAAACGGGTGAAAGAAACGGACCGTGGAATCACGTCTTATCACAACATTGTCTCGATTGATGGGTCATAATTAAACCAGTTGTTGTTACAATGCCCTCGCTCCTCAAACTCATCAATTTGGTACTGCGCTTGCAATGCATTAAAATCCGAACACATCTAAATATCAAACCAATCATTATGACAACTCCTAGGATACATAAGAGGAACTTCCCTACAGTAACGATAACATTTTGAGCCCATTCTCCTAAACCTGAGAACCAATTGCGTGGGTTCAACCATGATACCCAGCCGGTTAGTTCATTACCCACAGAAGCAAGGGTAAGGTTGTGTCTCCTTCGGAACTCCCACTTCAATTGCAAGATATCGTCCATCTTTTGATCTATGACCTCTGTTGGGTCCTCAGTGCTGTTTGTGATATACGTACAACATTTCACACCATACTGAGTTGCTAGGGTGACACAATACCCTCCTGTCACCGCTGTGATGTAATTGAGAACCATCCTGTGCTGGATCAGTTCCGTTTTGTAAGCTTGCAATTCTCTCCCAGTATACCTGAAGGTGTCATCATACATCTCGGTGATATTGTCTATCAGGTTCGCTAGCGCAGTTATATACCTAAAATTTATAACTCCTCTGGCGGTACGGGTGATATCTAGCGCGAGTAGGAATTGAATCCCGGTGGATTCGTGGATCAAATCAGAGGCTGCATGCTCTGTCCTATCTATAAGGTGTCTCTTAACAATGTGTTCGTAATGAGTGTGAGTGTAAGGAGCTTGAGCATTGCGGTGAACGTCTTTCATTTTATCATGGGTAATGGTCATTACTTCCGGCAACACTCTTCCAATGTAACACAATCCCTCTGAGTTTGGGGCAAGCCACTTATACGCCTTCCTCCCACATATGAAATATGCATCATCGGGGAGGACATATGGGACAGAATATGACATCACCATATTACAAACCTTCCATGTGAAAAATCCTATCCCTAACTTTCTCATTTGTCTAGTACACGTATCAGGCTGTAAGATATGCGCACAGTATCCTGGTGATACTTCTCCAACTCGCATGGTCCTACTTCCTAGGGTGTACCTATACTGAAAATATCTCCCACTGTTGGCTATTTGGCGTATAAGCTCTGAATCTACGGGCATTCTATCGGCTCTGTATGAGAATGTCATGGTTTGGTTGTTCCATGTCACTTCCCAATTTCCCGGTTTTCGGGGATTGGAAATGTTAAAACATATTAAGGACCTATCCACATGATATTGGTGGAGCCTCAACCTAGAAGGCCTAGAAATATTAAATTTCTTGTCCACCGGTCACCCACCCCTTAATTCAAGTACCTCATCTATCGTTAAAGCGTATGGCACTAGTCCTGACTTTCTATGACCTTGAGGTACTTGTGAGCACACCCAGCATTCCGTTTGGTTTAAAACCTTACCCACTAATGAGTGATAGTCACTCAATGGATGTCGGTCCATGTTGATATTAAGGCTGGACTGACATCCCTGGATGCACCCGTCCTCAACTATGTTTTTCACAATTCCTACAGATACAATTCTCTTCAGCTAACAATCCTTCACAATGTCTCTTAGTGTCATGGCTACCAGATCGTTTTCTGATACTCGCCTTTACTCAGTGATTGTGTTGCTCTTGGAATTCTACGAATCCATCCTGGTCATCAGAACCCATTCCAGATCCTTTCTCGACCTCTCTGATACTCTCACCGAAACAGACTGCTCTGGTCAACAACAGGGTCAACAGGAAAACATGGGATGCAGTCTCTTGGGGCAAGTCCATCTTGCAGGAGGAGAAAGAAAGAGTTGTAATGGGGGTACAGAAAATAATTGAAGGGAAAGAAAATTGTTACGATAATTGTCCTATAGTCTTTTTGTTCTTCTTGCTCAGATGCCATCTCAACAGTGCTGCTTCTCAGTCTTCCCAACACGAACACTCCAGTGATACGATATTCTTTCCGAATCAGCGATCTTTCTGTAAGGAGCATAAATCTTGCATTACCATTTGTCTAACTGTTGTGTGACATACCATCCGTAAAACATGAAAGAACAAAAAGAGAGAGAACAATAGAAAAAAAAAACATTGTCAGATTCCGTTCACCATCAGGCTGTCACACCAACATGTCCATCGGTATCTCTGCACAGTCTCCCCCACCAGTATTTCCACTCTCCACCCTCTGTGCGTGGCCAGGCACAATGATGCTGGGAAGATATACTGGGGTTGGGTAGACCTCTGAAAAGACGAAGTAGACATGTGACGTTTGAGCTGTAGTTCTGCTGGTGAACGTCAGAGATGAAAAGGAAACATTTAAAGATAAATTACAGAGTTTACCCGGCCGCCCTTGTGTCTACAAGGAATGACCTACCAATTACATCGACTGTAACCTCTGGCTTACTATCAAGGCTAACAATCAACTTCACTGGCTGCAGACTACAGGTGTGGCCCCACCCCTATTGTATGTGGTGACCTCCCCGCAGCGCGCTGACAGCTACAACATGTGAAGGGGGTCACTGGGAATTTTCAGAGACCTGCCAGTCTCTTCTTGGTGGGTACCTTTTTGTTTCCCCTGCATGTGGCTCATAACTCCTTCTCTGCGGTCCCTGATCCCAATTACGTGTGTCATGTCGTTGTCTAGGGGGTCGATATACCTTATGTGGGTCTCTAAATCTGCAACTCCGTGCATAATGCCCTTCCCTCTGGCAGTTATAACATTTTACCACATATGACTTACCAACAGAGGTCTGGGGTTTAGGCTGATGTGGCTTCGTTGTCAGGACTTTTATACTTATTGTCATCTGCTTACCCCCCTGTGACTCCCTGTGTTTACTGATGTTCCGATCGTGCTTAACAGCGGACTTTCTTAATGCAGTTACCGAGATACCCCTCCAGTTAGGTTGAGTGGTCTGTACCCTTGTTCTCAACACTTCTTTTAAACCTTCCATTAATACGGACACCGCTACCTCTCTATGATGTACACTTTCCTCAATGTCCGCGATCCCAGTAGATCTAGCCATTACCTGCAGTGCCCGATGGAAATAATCAGAAGCAGTTTCACCTTCTTTTTGTCTAATGGAGAAAATTTTGTTCCACTTGACAACAGTTGGGAAATATACTCCTAATTGCAGATTGATCCGTTTTACATTGTCCTGATTGTATTCCTCAGTGAGAGGTACTTCTGCGTCTAACTTACAATCAGTGATGAATTTCGCAGGGTCAATATTGGAGGGTAGACATACCCTCAACAATGTCCGCCAATCTTTATTATGGGGTTCGGCGGTGTTTCCTAGTTCTTTAATAAACCTTTGGCATGCGGCTAGATCTTTCCTGGGATCAGGAAATTCAGACATAATTGTCCTTAATTCTGTCCGGGACCAGGGGCAATGCATTGCAATGTTCCTGACGGGAGTGACTCCCAGAGCGTCAGTCTGTCCATTTGGGACTGCAATCACCCTGACAGGATTAAGTTCAACTACATCATCTTGTGTTAACTCTACAATGTGAGGTGCAATTGTCTGTGCATAATATACAATACCGTACTTACCTGTGGACACGACCTCACCTGACCCTCCGTTAGGGGTTTTTACTACTGCCTTTACCGATTGGGCCGTGCCCACCTGGGTGTCTCGTATGTTGGCTGCTGGAGAAAGTGCCGACATAGTGCTGGGCTCACTTTCCTGCTTGTAATCCTGAGGGAAGTTTAACATGGGGTGCAACTTGCACGGGTTAGAATTTGTACATTTATCAGTTTTACTCCTATCGTCATTAACACATTTATTAAGTTTACTCTTATTGTCATTAATACATTTATTAAGTACACTATTATCATCATATCCCAGTATGCCATTCTCTGTAGCCATTGTTTCTCCAGTCGCCATCAGTTTCCTGCTAGTTTTGGAACCAGCTATGTAAGCTAATTCCCTCTGTATATCACTCTCTCGTTGCCATAAATGTAAACAGTTTGTATGTCTGATCCTCTGTTTTTGGGATTGTATGAGACAGATCCTAAGCCTTAGATTATGCAATACCTCTGAGTCAAAACTACCTATCCCAGGAAATGGTGCTTTATCCCCCACAGTCATTCGTGTCCATTCATCACAAAAGGTCTCAGTGTGGGGACCATACTTCCCCCACATTACTAACCGAGCAGACCCCCGGGGTCTGCAAGTCTCTTCAGTCTGAACCCTGACTGCTAAACGTCCCTGTGTTGTGCACTTGACTTCCATTGTGGACCTTTTTAACACAGAAAAACTTCCTAAAATGCACCAAACACAGAAGTCTACGGTGGAAGTTCTCCAAGCTCTTCCACCAGCTACTTCTGCTCCGAGTATCACGGATCCGCCTCTTTTAGCAGACACACATAGTCGTTGCAGGCCTTACCTCTAGAGATTTTTCTGAGAGACCAGCAAAAATTCCCTTCCTTTATTTTACACAAATCACGCATGCATGTGCTCCCTACAACACGTATGAGGGCAATTTACGCATGAGTATGCGACCTCATTTCACGTTGCGTCACGGGTTTACACCTACAACCGTGCGGTCCAATCGTACCACTTATAGACACCTGTTGCCTATAAATGGTAGGATCATTGGAGTCTTCCTACAGTGCTCCACAACAGCCGGAGCGTAATACCACGAAAACTTTTATCACACTCCGTCGCACGTGTTCACCTAGACCGTGCTTCACCAAGCTTCACCAAGACCACCAAGCGGAGTTCAATACACTCATACCTTTTTCAGCCCACACTATCATTCTATAGTTTTCTGATCAGAAAAATAATTTCCCTTAAACTGATAGCTCTTGTCAAAGTCGAAAAATATCATGATGCGTATGCCTTGTACTAACCCCATGCACATGCTCGCTGCTCGTGCACCCAGTCTGCCGTGCGTGCACATGTCCGCAATTTGCGTAAGATCGCTCCGGCGATTACGCGCGTGATATGCGCATTTACGGTAGAGTTTGTGAACTTGTAGCGGGCGACTCGTTCATAACATATTTAACCTAAATAGTGTGTTTTATAGATAATATTCCCCTTAACAATGTCAGCAAGTATGTTTAGTGTAAACGGTTCGTGGACAGAGGGATTCCTCTTTGCATGATAGGAAGGGTCAGATAAAGGTTGAACGGTGGTGTTTAGTATCCAGCTGTAGAGTATTTTAATAGTAACATTTCGGTGTTGGTTAGGAAGAGATTGCTCGCTCCTGCGTATAGTTATGTACAAAGGTAGTTTATAGACATTTACTGTATTTGCTGTTCATTATCCATGCGGCGGGAATCCTGAGGATACCTCCCACCTGAGCAGTTGGAGAAAGACACAGCCCACCTGTTCGAACCCACCTATGACCTTTTGTTATAATGCAGAGACACATTCCTGTGTCCAATGAACAATGAGATTGTAGGGACCATTGTATTGTTACTGTATGCTGTGTATATAAAGACCACCATTGCTGGACCAGTCACTCTCACTCTCTGCAAGGTTTTCACATTGAAGGCTGAGGGCTGGTTCCAGGACGCGCTTGCGAATCATTCCCACGTGTGTAAGTTCTCTGTAGCCATTTTGTTATCCTTAGTGTTTGCCATTTATTCTTTCTGTTTGTTCGTGTTTGCGATCGTTCGCTATTGTTCACATTATTCCTTGTTATTCTGTTTAGATATTGATGTTAGGTTTGTAGTGTATAAGCTGTATTGTTTACCCTTTTTTATACTAAAAGAATCATCCACGAAGGTGTTAGAACCTGAGTGGTTGTTAAATCCATACCAGGTCTTGTGTATTTCTCCATTTACTACAAAGGGTCTCTCTTAGCGTATTAACCGCTCATACAGTATTCACATTGTTAAAGGTTTAAGCATTACATCATTGTGGTATTACATTGCCAAGGTTTAGAGTATAAGCGTTTCTTACTGTGTTTATTTAAAAGGTTTAAAGGTTATCGACTGTGTGTGCGCTCGCTGTGTGTATTCCGTACACTCAGCGCAGCGTGTGTACGCAACGTGCGTACCACGTACGGTACTCTGTACGCAAACAGCGTGCAAAGTGCGCAGCACGTGCACGTGGTCTTGCGGCCATAATGGCTCCACAGTATTAGTACATAGCTTTACGTTTAAAGGATATATTTGACTTTATCAATTGGGGGCATCGTCTGGGCCTCCTCATATCCGCAGCCTAGCGGAACCAGGCAGACTTTATCCATCAGCAAAGGGCGGGAAGGTAGTATCCCCTGTAGCCGTTTTGTGGTTGGGGATACGGTAGTGCTGATCAGATAAGCGTCTGCTCCGCTTGGTTTGTAGGGATGCTGGTGGGATCCGGATCCGAAAGGTAAGAACGTTAAGCTATTGTCTTTTAAACCTGTTTTAATTTCTGTTTGGTGCAAATTGCGCACGCAACACACGCACACACCTGTATTTTCATTTATGTACTTTCACATATCTACCTTTCTGTTTGCCATTAGCATTGATCACGTGCTGAGAAAATTTGTTGCTATTTAGTTAAAAGTAAAGAGTAATACTTAAGGGAGTAATTGTAAAACACGCACACAGCCTGACCCAGTTATAAAGGTTATACAGGAGATACTGTGTGGTGCTTGGTAAACGATTATAGTTAAAATATCGTTTGCATTTATAGAAGCGTGTTATTTGTGTTACTGCGGACATATCCGGCCTGTGTACACGTGTCTGACCGAGTGCGAGACAGCGTACGCAATGCAAAGGCCTACACACGTGGCGTATATTACGCAACGTGCGTACAGATACGCCCACTAGATACAAATCACACGATAGCATTGTTTTAGTAGGCGATACGGAAGCCACGCGATAATAGCACAAATTTGTTCAGTTTCCAAAATTTAGTTTATAGATCCTTCTCTCGTTGCATCTCCTCTGGGATTAGCCTGTGTTACCTGAATGAAAGAAATTTTCTGTACAGAAAAATCAAAGTGTATACGAAGTGAAAGAGCGTGTGTATGCAAGTAAAGTTTTCTTTGGTGTGAACCCTGGAAAAATCGAGATCTCGTAGAAGGACACCCGTGAAGTGAACATGTGGTGGCGTGGGAGAAGGCCATCTCACGTTAACAGTGAATAAGGTAAAAGGAGCAATTAGTGTTACAGCAGACCAGAAGGTCCGCGAAAGTCATTAAAAGTACCTATACGAAGATTCTGAAGACCCTGACTTAAGAAAGGTCAGAGGTAGTGAGCGCAGCCCCGGGGTTGGCGCAGTACCCATATAGGCCCATTTTGAGAATACGCTCCGGCTGAAGGTTTCGCAGCCTAAACAACCGATTCCGCTGGTCGTTCGGCGGATAAGTAATAGTTACTCATACGCAGTGCGACTGTACCGCATGTAACTGTGTGCATTAGTTGGTTACCTTGATACCCATTACGCAATTTGCGTACGCTTTGCGGGATCATAAACGCTATTTGTACACTTTAACGTGATTTGTGTAGGTTTTTTTTATTTTAAGGGAGGTTCGCTGATCACTCAGGAATTCTCCAGCAACTGATACTTACTGGGGAGGGTAGCATACTCCCACACGCCCCAGTAAATAGAGGTTACACAGGGGCCCTGGGATGGGTACGCCAGCATTGGGAACAGTGTGTGGGCGTATTGGTCGACGTGGGCGAGAGTGGGTGAAGGCACTCGTTGGACTTTCACCGTTGCCTTACCTCTGAGAACGTGGTTTTTGTAGGAATTCGCTGAGAAGGCAATACCTGCAAAGATGGGGGCCAGTTGCTCAAGTAAGGGACGATCAACCAAGGTTCAGGTTGATATAATTCCGCGCCCGGCAGGGTCGGCGAGGTACGTAATGTGTGAGAAATATGGATCACACGCTGAGGTTTTATGCAATGAGTGGGAACGTATGACTGTGAACGATGGGGAGAAGTTTCCCAGGGTAGGCAATTTTAATCCTGAGGTTTTGCAAAATTTAAGGAGAAGGATATGTCTGATAAAATCCGGGAAGCAACGGATTAGACATTATGATTATTTACAGTTATGGCAACAGGAAGGTGAGATACAACGGGGATTAGCTCAAGCCGCTGGTTCCAATCCTATCAGGAAACTGTTAGCTACCGCACCACCACCACCATACATAACTGGAGAGAAAATGGCTACAGAGAATGGCATACTGGTATATGATAAAAGTGCACTTAATAAATGTAGTAATGATAAGAGTAAAGTAGATAAGAGTATTGATGCTAATGCTAACCCGTGCAAGTTGTATCCTGTCTTAAACTTCCCCCAGGACTACGACCAGGAAGATGAGCCTACCACAATATCGGCACTCTCTCTAGCAGCCACCATACGAGAGACTACAGTGGGCACGGCCCAACCAGTAAGAGGAGTAGCAAAGGCCCCTAGTGGAGGGACAGGTGAGGTCGTGTCGGCAGGTAAGTACGGCACTGTACATTACGCAGAAACAATTACACCACACATTGTAGAATCAACCCAGAGTGATGTCATTGAACTTAATCCTGTCAGGGTAATTGCAGTCCCAAATGGAAAAACTGACACTTCGGGAGTCACTCCCGTAAGGAACATTGCAATGCATTGTCCCTTTTCCCGGACAGAATTAAGAGCAATTATGTCTGAATTCCCTGATCCTAGGAAAGATCTAGTTGCAAGCCAAAGGTTCATTAGAGAACTAGGTAATTCCGCAGAACCCAATAACAAAGATTGGCGGACATTGCTGAGGGCATGTTTGCCCCCCAATATCGACACTGCGAGATTCATCACTGATTGTAGGTTAGATGAAGAGGTACCTCTCACTGATGAGTACAATCAGGACAATGTAAAACGTATCAACCTGCAGTTAGGAGCATATTTCCCAGCTGTTGTCAAGTGGAACAAAATCTTCTCCATAAGACAAAAAGAAGGTGAAATGGCTTCTGATTATTTCCATCGGGCACTGCAGGAAATGGCTATGTATACAGGAATAGAGGACATTAAGACAAATGTGCACCATAGGGAAGTAGCAGTTTCTGTGTTAATGGATGGTTTAAAGGAAGTGTTGAGAACGAGGGTACAGACCACTCAACCTAATTGGCGAGGTATGTCGGTGGCTGCTTTGAGAGAGACCGCTATTGAGCATGATCGGAACATCATCAGACACAGGGAGTCACAGGGCGATAAGCTGATGGCAGTAAGTATACAAGCCCTTACAACAAAGCCACCTCAGCCTAAGCCCCAGACCCCTGTGGGTAAGTCAAATGTGATAACATGTTATAACTGTCACAGAGAGGGACATATTGGGGGTAATTCCAAATTGATCGCAGCAGGATTTTTGATAGCAATTGGGCAAAACCATGTGCACTGCAGGGGAGGCAGATATATAACATGTGCAGAAAGAGTTAAATTTGTGTGGGTTATTTTATTTCTGTGCAGGGTAAATACTGGCTACTTTATTTTTACACTGCAATTTAGATTGCAGATTGAACTCACCACACCCAAATCTAACTCTCTCTGCACATGTTATATCTGCCTCCCCTGCAGTGCATATGGTTTTGCCCAATTGCTAACAAAAATCCTGCTGCGATCAACTTGGAATTACCCCCATTGCACGAAATTGTATGTTTAACGACCCACATAAGGTATATCAACCCCCTAGACAACGACATGACACACGTAATTGGGATCAGGGACCGCAGAGACGGAGTTATGAGCCACATGCAGGGGAAACAAGAAGGTACCCACCAAAAAGAGACTGGCAAGTCTCTGACAATTCCCATTTACCCCCTTCACATGTTGTAGCTGCCAGCGCGCTGCGGGGAGGTCACCACATACAATAGGGGTGGGGCCACACCTGTAGTCTGCAGCCAGTGAAATTGATTGCGAGCCTTGGAAGTGAACCCGAGGTCACAATTGATGTAGCTGGTAGATCTCTACCTTTCCTTGTAGATACGGGGGCGGCCAAGTCAGTGATAAATTCAACAGTGGGTATGAAGACCACTGGTAAAACAATTCCAGCCATGGGAGTAACGGGAGTAGTACAACACTACCCTTTAAGCAAACCAGCAGAGATTACGATAGGGCCTTTGCAGACCAAGCACTCCTTTTTGCTAGCTGCATCGGCTCCGACTAATCTACTTGGGAGAGATTTACTGTGCAAAATGGGGTGTGTCATATATTGTACTCCTGGAGGTGTGTTCTTAGATATACCCGAGAATCACGCTCAGGAAGTGCAGGATATGCTAGACTCCCCACAAAGGTTAATGTCACACACTGCTGTTACAGATAGGTGTCCGTCCAAGGTAGAGGAAATGATTTCCCAGATACCGGAGTCACTTTGGACCAAGGATGGACAAGACACTGGATTGATGGCAAATGTAGCACCTGTAGTAGTTCAAGTAAAAGATGGTAGGATAGCTCCAAAAATCCCACAGTATCCTCTGAAGCCAGAGGTGGAGTTAGGAGTTTACCCAGTAATAGAGCGCTTGCTACAACAGGGCATTCTGGTTAGGACGTCCAGCACTGCCAATAGTCCCATCTTCCCTGTGAAAAAGAGCGGGGGGAGGGGTTACAGGCTATTGCAGGATCTAAGGGGGATCAACAAAATAGTTGAGAGCCAATTCCCCGTAGTGTCAAATCCAGCTGTCATCCTTATGCAAATCCCTCCCACTGCGAAATTTTTCACTGTGATTGACCTCTGCTCCGCCTTCTTCTCGGTACCTCTGCACCCTGACAGCCAATATTTGTTTGCATTCACATACAGAGGAGTACAGTACACCTAGACTCGCTTACCACAAGGTTTCATAGACAGCCCAAGTATTTTCTCACAGGCTTTGCATGATTGTTTACAATCCTTTCAACCTGAGAGCGGATCAGTATTAATACAGTATGTAGACGACTTACTACTGTGTTCTGATTCACTCGAATCATCCTTGAGAGACACGAAACAGCTTCTGTTTCATCTTTCTGATACGGGACACAAGGTTTCAAAGGATAAGTTGCAATTATGCCAGACCAAGGTAAAATATTTGGGACATTGTTTGACACAAGGACTGAGATACCTCACCGCTGATAGAGTACAGGCGATTCGCGACATGACTCTGCCACAAACCCAGCAACAGATTCGCACTTTCCTAGGAATGTGTGGGTACTGTCGTAACTGGATCCCAGGATTTTCCATACTAGCCTTACCTTTGCAAGAGATGGTCTCATCAAACAAACCAGATCGGATTTCGCACACAGATGAGTCCGAACTGGCATTTGAGAGACTCAAACAGTGCCTAACGCAGGCACCAGCATTAGGTATGCCAGATTATGGGAAACCCTTTGAACTGTATGGTAGGGAAAGTGCTGGGTGTGCGGCAGGTGTTTTAACCCAGAAGCATGGTGATGCCAGCAGGCCGGTAGCCTACTACAGCGCTCAGCTAGACACGGTAGCACGATCCCTCCCCACATGCTTGCGAAGTGTTGCAGCGATAGCATTGCTAGTGAGTAAAAGCGAAGATGTAGTGCTAGGACATAACCCCTGACCATCCATACACCTCATGCAGTGTCAGCCTTACTGAATTCTGCCCAAACCAGACAAGTCTCATCTGCACGGTTTACAAGGTGGGAATTAGCACTAATGGCCCCTGTAAACATCACCATAAAGAGATGCAGCGCACTAAATCCTGCAACGTATCTCCCAGGTGTGCCTGGACAGGCACAAAGGGTGGGGGATGAGAGTAATGGTGAAGGAGGATTTAGTACAGACACTGACACACATGATTGTATGGAATATTTGACCCAAAATTTCACTGCAAGGCCCGACATCAGTGACAACCCACTGGAAGGTGTAGATTTTACTTTCTACACTGACGGTAGTTGCCAGAGACAGATGGACTCGGGAGACTTGTGTACTGGATACGCAGTCGTAGATAACAAAGGCACCATAGAAGCGGAACCCCTGGGCCCACCTCACTCAGCACAAGTTGCTGAGCTGGTTGCCCTAACCAGAGCGTGTGAATTGGCTAAAGGTAAGTCAGCCAATATCTACACGGATTCTAGGTATGCCTTTGGAGTAGTGCATGATTTCGGGGCCCTATGGCGCCTCAGAAATTTCATGACGGCAGCTGGCACACCCGTGGCGCATGCAACCCACATCAAAAGACTTTTAGCAGCGATACAGGAACCCGACAGAGTGGCTGTTATCAAGTGTAAAGCCCACACGTACAGTCAAGACCCAGTGTCACTTGGTAACAGCCGGGCAGACAAAGCTGCTAAATCAGCAGCCAGTACCCCCATATAGACAGACATCACACAACTGATGGTATTCAATACCGTCAACACACAGAAATTGAGTGAAATGCAAAATTTGTGTTCTCCACAGGAAAAGGCAGTCTGGAGGTCAAAAGGATATGGCCAGGAGTCCTCAGGACTCTGGACAGATGGACAGGGTAAGCCAGTGGCACCCAGAGCATACCTTCCGAGTTTAGCGGAGGCGGCACATGGGCTGACTCATCTAGGTAAAGAAGGTATGTGCAAGTTGGTAAGAGCCTACTGGTGCGCACCATGATTTTCTTCCCATGCGGGTAAGAGGGCAATGACATGCCTCACCTGCTTGAGGAAGAACATTGGAAAGGCGATACCAACAGAACCATCCCATATTCCGCCAACGGACGGCCCTTTCCAGGTAATACAGATTGATTTCATACAATTGCCACCTTGTAGAAATTTAAAGTATGTATTGGTTTGTATTGATGTGTTTTCAAATTGGGTTGAAGCGTTCTCCGCTGCCACAAATACCGCTACGTTTACTGCAAAGAAAATTGTGCAGGAATTTGTGTGCAGGTATGGTATCTCTAGGATAATTGAAAGTGATAGGGGTACCCATTTTACAGGTGAAGTCTTTCAGGTAATGTGCAAATTAATGGGAATTAATAGTAAGCTGCATACTCCGTACCGCCCACAGGCAAGTGCGAAAGTGGAAAGAGTAAACAGCACTATTAAGAACAAGTTGAGCAAAGTGATGGCTGAAACTGGATTGTTGTGGCCAGAAGCTTTGGCACTTGTATTGTACAGCATCAGAACCACTCCCAGGTCCCCTCTTAACCTGTCCCCCTTTGAAATTCTTTTTAGTCGACAACCCCATGTAATGATTGACCCCCAGGATGATTTGAAATGTAACAATGAAGTAACCGTAAAGTATTTGGTTAAGATGAGCAAGCAGTTGAGGAATCAGAATAGCAATCTAAAGCTGGTGACTCCTGATCTGCCAGACAGTAATTGTCATGACATTGAACCTGGGGATTATGTAATGATTCGGAATTTTCTACGCTCTAGTTGCCTGATTGACCGTTGGGAAGGACCGTACCAAGTCTTACTGACCAGCACGGTTGCCGAGAGAGAGACTTGGGTCCACTCGTCCCACTGTAAGAAGGTCGCTGACCCAGAGAAAGCCCGGGGCATAGAACAGAGTGTGGTGGAAACCATATCACTGGAGTGTCTGTTCCGGGAAGGCTGAGAGGCAGGACTGTTGTCACGGCACCTGAGCACAGAGAACTACAAGATCAGAGGCGGTTGTCGCGCAAAGTTTTCTTTCCCTCCTAGTTGTTTTCTTTCCCCCATTACAATTCTTTCTTTCTCCTCCTGTAAGATGGACTCGCCCCAAGAGACTGCAGTCCGTGTTTTCCTGTTGACCTTGTTGTTGACCAGAGCAGTCTGTTTCGGTGAGAGTACCAGTGAGGTCGAGAAAGGATCTGGAATGGGTTCTGATGATCAGGATGGAGTCGTAGAATTCCAAGAGCAACACAATCACCGAGTAAAGGCGAGTATCAGAAAACGATCTGGTAGCCACTGTCAGGTTCGGTTTTACTTGTGTCCCTGGAGGGGGCGCTAGTGGGTCAGTGGAGGTAGGATGGAAGAAGTGAGGAGGCTGGATTGGGTTTCTGCGCATCAGCGCAATGGTGTTTTATTAACATAAAAGTTCACACAATAAGGCAGCAGAATAACGTGCAGGAATAAACAATAAAAAGTATGCAATGGAAATGGTGCAGCTTGGAAACTGAGAGTCTATGGAGGAAATGGTAATGATGGATAAGTTCACTGGTGTGAGAACCAGAATGGTTTAAAACGTGGAGCCAGCAGAGATGGTAATAAATGTGTAGCAAACCTGGTAGCAGATGCAGGAGACTCAGGTGGAAGTCCACAGTGTAGTTCGTTAGGCACAGGCAGCTAGCAAGCTGCTTCACAGGTGAGGTGATGGAATGCACCTGGAGAGAGTCTCTACTGCTGAGGCTGAAGCACACAGTGGTTGTAGATAGGTGTGGAGCCAAAAACAAATGCAGGGATTGCTGATGCTTGTAGTTTCACGGAAATGCATGAAGGTAACCAGGAACACGGAGGAACAGGTAGGTAACCAGGAACACGGAGGAATCCAGGCACATGGGTCGCAGGAGTGACACAAAGTTCAGGACAACCACAGGCTCACCCTGCAGCTCCTGATATACCCCCTGGTGTGCAGACATTGGTTGGAGTGGGAAAAGGAGGTGCGGCCAAGCTCCGGATTGGCCGCCGTACTCTGACCGATAGAGACTGTCATGGCGGCGCCCATGCCGCGGCCCGGCGGGAACACAGGAGCGTTCCTAGGCCCAGGATGACGTCTGGCGGCAGAGGAGCGGACGACAGCAGAACGTAGGGACCCCGGACGGAGTCCGCACCGACGGACAGATGTGGCTGTGGTGAGTCGATTCCTGACAGTACCCCCTCCTTTATGGGTGGGCACTGAACACCCACGTGGCTTGGAAGGATGAGTTCTGTGGAAGACACGGACCAACCTTGGAGCATGGACATCTGACGAATTCACCCAACTTCTCTCCTCAGGACCATAACCGGACCAGTCGATAAGGTATTGTAGACGACCGTACCGGCAACGGGAATCCAGAATCTTCTCTATCTCGAACTCCACGCCCCCGCTGAGTTCGCACTTTGGGGCCGACTGGAAGAGCTCTTTGGAAGCGATTCAGGACTAACGGTCTGAGGAGAGAGACATGAAAGGCATTAGGTATTCGTAGAGAAGGTGGTAACTTGAGCTTGTAGGCCACAGGACTGATGACTCTTTCGATGGAAAAGGGACCGGTGAAACGTGGTGCAAATTTAATCGACGGGACTCTAATACGGAGGTTCCGGGTGGAAAGCCAAACCTTGTCACCAGGTTTCAGGCTAGGAACTGCACGTCTTTGCGGTCAGCAAAGAACTTATACCGGCTAGAAGCCTTCTTGAGAGAAGCATGAATCTTCCTCCAGGTTGAAGAGAACTGACTCAAGACAGCAGTGGCAGCAGGAACATCAATGTGAGGAAGTTCTTGAAAATCTGGAACACGGGGATGTTGTCCATATACAGCAAAGAACGGAGTTGTTTCTGTAGCAGTATGGTAGCGGAAATTGTGGGCAAATTCAGCCCATGGGAGCAGGTCCAACCATTCATCTTGAGAAGACGAAACATAAAGTCTTAAAAAGGTTTCTAACTCTTGGTTTACCCTCTCCGTCTGCCCATTCGTCTGAGGGTGGTAGGCTGACGAAAACTTGAGGTTGACTTGCATGGCAGAACAAAGGGCTCTCCAAAATCTTGCCACAAACTGAACTCCACGATCAGATATAATTTCAGTGGGTAGTCCATGTAAGCGGAAAATCTCCCGTAGGAAGATTTGGGCAAGCTTTGGTGCGGAAGGAAGACCCTGGAGTGGTACAAAATGGGCCATTTTGGTAAACCTGTCAACCACAACCCAGATGGTATTGAATCCTTGAGAAGAGGGAAGGTCAGAGATGAAATCCATGGACAAGTGTGACCAGGGACGGCTGGGAACAGATAATGGTTGTAACTGACCTGCTGGAGATTGTCGAGGAGTCTTGTGCTGCACACACTTCGGGCAGGATGCCACGAAATCTTTGATGTCAACTTTCATCTTCGGCCACCAGTATGTCTCAGAGAGGAACTTGAAAGTTTTCAGGACACCAGGATGCCCAGTGAATTTGGACTGATGAGCCCAAGACAGCAACTTGGAACGGAGTTCTGGGGAAACAAAAGTCTTACCAGGAGGTGGAGCAGGAGAAACTTGAGACGAAGCAAATACCACTGGACTCAGGATGGAATGCGGAACCGAGTCGGACGTATCCTCTTCGGACTCCATAGATTGGGATAAAGCGTCTGCCTTGATATTCTGAGAACCTGGGCGGAAATGAAGCTTAAAGTTAAAACGAGAGAAGAACATAGCCCACCGGGACTGGCGAGGATTGAGGCACTGGGCTGCCTTCAAATAAAGCAGATTTTTATGATCCGTATAGATGTTGAACGGAAATTTGGCCCCTTCCAGGAGATACCTCCATTCCTCAAGGGCCAGCTTGATCGCTAGTAGTTCTTGATCTCCAATGGAATAGTTAGCTTCTGCAGGGAGGAATTTACGAGAATAAAATCCACAAGGGTGAATCTTCCCATCAGTTCCCTTCTGGGAGAGAACAGCTCCAACTCCTACTGTGGAGGCATCCACCTCCAACTCGAATGGCTTGTTTACATCCGGTTGAGACAGAACTGGAGCAGACATAAAGGCCAGCTTGATCTTTTGAAATGCCGCTAAAGCTTCTTCTGACCAGTTGGAATGATCTGCCCCTTTCCGAGTTAAGTTGGTAATAGGAGCGATGAGAGTTGAAAATCCTCGGATAAACTTCCTATAATAGTTGGCGAATCCCAGGAATCGCTGAATAGACTTGAGACTACTTGGAATGGACCAATTGGCAATGGCTTCCAACTTTGTCGGGTCCATCTGGAGATCCGATCCGGAAATTATATACCCCAGGAAGGGTATGGAGGGAACTTCGAAGGTACACTTGGATAATTTGCCGTAGAGACGGTTCTCACGAAGACGTCGGAGGACCTCACGGACTTGCAGACGATGAGAAGAGATATCTTGGGAGAAGATGAGGATATCATCCAGGTAAACTACGAGGTATTTGTACAGAACGTCACGGAAGATTTCATTAACAAAGTGCTGGAACACTGCTGGGGCATTGCTCAACCCGAATGGCATTACCAGGTACTCGTAATGACCATCTCGAGTATTAAAAGCTGTCTTCCATTCGTCACCACTACGGATTCTGATGAGGTTGTAGGCACCGCGGAGATCTAACTTGGTGAAGATGCGGGCTCCCTTAACTCTATCAAACAATTCAGTAATGAGTGGTAATGGATAACTGTTTTTGATGGTAATGTCATTGAGACCCCGGTAGTCAATGCATGGACGTAATCCTCCATCCTTTTTTTTAACAAAGAAGAAGCCCGCACCAGCGGGTGAAGATGAGGGATGGATAAATCCTTTCTGTAAGTTCTCCCTGATGTAGTCGCTCATCGCCTCAGTTTCAGGAACGGATAACGGATAGGTACGCCCCCTTGGTGGTTTCTTGCCGGGAATGAGGTCAATGGGGCAATCCCACTCTCTATGGGGCGGCAGAACATCAGCGGCCTTTTCACTGAAGACGTCAGAGAAATCTTGGTAAGCCGCAGGAAGATTTGACTGGGTTTTGACTTCAGAAGACTTGATAGGACAAACTTGGGCTAAGCAGGACTGGCGACAATGCGAACCCCAGGAAGTGAGTTGTAACGTAGACCAATCAATCTGCGGATTATGTAGTTGGAGCTAGGGCATTCCCAACACGATCTCCTGGGTTGCCTGAGGAATAACTAAAAACTTTATTAATTCAGAATGCAGGAACCCGACTCCCAGAACCACTGGTCTGGTTTGGTGAGAGATATTCCCCTTGGAGATTCCGCTACCATCTACTGCAGTGATGTAGACTGGATATGAGAGTTCGCAGATAGGCAAACGAAACTTATCTACCGCAGCTTGAGTGATGAAGTTTCCTGCGGCTCCACAGTCCACTAACGCAGATGCAGACTGAAGACCATCTGTAGTCTCTAAAGTCACAGGAAGAATGAGGTCTTGGTTTGAAGGAGCTGGTCTAGAAGATCCCAACTTGACTCCTCCTTTACAAGTCAGGATCTGGCGTTTCCCGAACGCACTGTACAAGAATTGATCTGGTGACCTGCAGCCGCACAATAAAGACACAATCTCTCACGGAGTCTTCTTGACCGCTCCTCAGGAGTTAGACGGGACCTATTGATTTGCATAGGCTCATCAGAAGGTGGAGGCTGAAATTGTACTGAAGGTACCATTCTTGACTTGCGCGGCTCACTACGAGCACGCTCACTGTTGCGTTCGCGGATGCGAGAGTCCAACTTGATGCATAGAGAAATCAGTTCAGGCAATTGCTCAGGGACATCGCGGGTTGCCAGTTCATCCTTGATCCGATCTGAAAGTCCATGCCAGAAGGCTGCTACCAGGGCTTGATTATTCCACGGAATCTCTGCGGCTAACGTCTGGAACTGGATGACATATTGTCCCATACTCCGGGTACCTTGACGAAGCTGAATAACGTCTGCAGAGGCTGATGTTGCACGACCTGGCTCGTCAAAGATACGTCTGAAGGTTGACACGAATTCAGCGTAGTTGTTCATCAGAGGGTCAGCACGTTCCCAC
The DNA here is from genome assembly GCF_028390025.1 of Pseudophryne corroboree. NCBI lineage: Eukaryota > Metazoa > Chordata > Amphibia > Anura > Myobatrachidae > Pseudophryne > Pseudophryne corroboree. The sequence continues at coordinate 442,320,609 of NC_086451.1, forward strand.
AGAGGAGACACCCAACTCAAGGCAGAACCAGAGAGCAGTGAGATAATGTAGGCAACCTTGGATCTTGACGTGGGGAAATTGTGTGATAATAATTAAAACTGGATTTCACATTGGTTAAGGAACCCGTGACATAACTTCGGACTGCCATCATATTTGCTAGGCACGGGCAGGTGCAAGCGTGACACTGGAGCTGATGCAGCCGGCGTAGAAGAACTCACAGCACTTGCAGGTGCTGGGGTAACTGGAACTGGAGTAGCAAGAACACTAGGCAGGGTTTGCTGTAGTGTATCAATCCGGGAGGACATCCCTTGCAGAAACTGGAACATCTGCTGCTGCACAGCCTCTTGACCATCCAAGCGGGAGACCAGATTTTGTAAGGCCCCTGACCCCACACTCTGACCACCGTCCGAGTCCATCGGTCCTGAACTTACTGTCAGGTTCGGTTTTACTTGTGTCCCCGGAGGGGGCGCTAGTGGGTCAGTGGAGGTAGGATGGAAGAAGTGAGGAGGCTGGATTGGGTTTCTGCGCATCAGCGCAATGGTGTTTTATTAACATAAAAGTTCACACAATAAGGCAGCAGAATAACGTGCAGGAATAAACAATAAAAAGTATGCAATGGAAATGGTGCAGCTTGGAAACTGAGAGTCTATGGAGGAAATGGTAATGATGGATAAGTTCACTGGTGTGAGAACCAGAATGGTTTAAAACGTGGAGCCAGCAGAGATGGTAATAAATGTGTAGCAAACCTGGTAGCAGATGCAGGAGACTCAGGTGGAAGTCCACAGTGTAGTTCGTTAGGCACAGGCAGCTAGCAAGCTGCTTCACAGGTGAGGTGATGGAATGCACCTGGAGAGAGTCTTTACTACTGAGGCTGAAGCACACAGTGGTTGTAGATAGGTGTGGAGCCAAAAACAAATGCAGGGATTGCTGATGCTTGTAGTTCCACGGAAATGCAGGAAGGCAACCAGGAACACGGAGGAACAGGTAGGTAACCAGGAACACGGAGGAATCCAGGCACATGGGTCGCAGGAGTGACACAAAGTTCAGGACAACCACAGGCTCACCCTGCAGCTCCTGATATACCCCCTGGTGTGCAGACATTGGTTGGAGTGGGAAAAGGAGGTGCGGCCAAGCTCCGGATTGGCCGCCGTACTCTGACCGATGGAGACTGTCATGGCGGCGCCCATGGGAACGCGGCGTGCTCACACGCCCGCTGTTACAGGAGCGTTCCTAGGCCCAGGATGACGTCTGGCGGCAGAGGAGCGGACGACAGCAGAACGTAGGGACCCCGGACGGAGTCCGCACCGACGGACAGATGTGGCTGTGGTGAGTCGATTCCTGACAGCCATGACACTAAGAGACATTGTAAAGGATTGTTAGCTGAAGAGAATTGTATCTGTAGGAATTGTGAAAACATAGTTGAGGACGGGTGCATTCAGAGATGTCAGTCCAGCCTTAATATCAACATGGACCGTCATCCATTGAGTGACTATCACTCACTAGTGGGAAAGGTTTTAAACCAAACGGAATGCTGGGTGTGCTCACAAGTACCTCAAGGTCATACAAAATCAGGACTAGTGCCATACTCTTTAACGATAGATGAGGTACTTGAATTAAGGGGTGGGAGACAGGTGGACAAGAAAGTTAATATTTCTAGGCCTCCTAGTTTGAAGCTCCACCAATATCATGTGGATAGGTCCCTAATATGTTTTAACATTTCCAATCCCCGAAAGCCGGAAAATTGGGAAGTGACATGGAACAACCGAACCATGACATTCTCACACAGAGCCGATAGAATGCCCATAGACTCAGAACTTATATGCCAAATAGCCAACGGTGGGAGATATTTCCAATATAGGTGCACTCTAGGAAGTAGGCCCATGCGAGTTGGAGAAGTATCACCAGGATACTGTGCGCATATCATACAACCTGATACGTGTACTAGACAGATGAGAGAGTTCGGGATAGGATTTTTCACCTGGAAGGTTTGTAATATGGTGATGTCATTTTCTGTCCCATATGTCCTCCCCGATGATGCATATTTCATATGTGGGAGGAAGGCGTATAAGTGGCTTGCCCCAAACTCAGAGGGATTGTGTTACATTGGAAGAGTGTTGCCGGAAGTAATGACCATTACCCATGATAAAATGAAAGACGTTCACCGCAATGCTCAAGCTCCTTACACTCACACCCATTACGAACACATTGTAAAGAGACACCTTATAGATAGGACAGAGCATGCAGCCTCTGATTTGATCCACGAATCCACCGGGATTAAATTCCTACTCGCGTTAGATATCACCCGTGCCGCCAGAGGAGTTATAAATTTTAGGTATATTACCGCGCTAGCGAACCTGATAGACAATATCACCGAGATGTATGATGACACCTTCAGGTATACTGGGAGAGAATTGCAAGCTTACAAAACGGAACTGATCCAGCACAGGATGGTTCTCAATTACATCAAAGCGGTGACAGGAGGGTATTGTGTCACCCTAGCAACTCAGTATGGTGTGAAATGTTGTACGTATATCACAAACAGCACTGAGGACCCAACAGAGGTCATAGATCAAAAGATGGACGATATCTTGCAATTGAAGTGGGAGTTCCGAAGGAGACGCAACCTTACCCTTGCTTCTGTGGGTAATGAACTAACCGGCTGGGTATCATGGTTGAACCCACGCAATTGGTTCTCAGGTTTAGGAGAATGGGCTCAAAATGTTATCGTTACTGTAGGGAAGTTCCTCTTATGTATCCTAGGAGTTGTCATAATGATTGGTATGATATTCAGATGTGTTCGGGTTTTAATGAATTGCAAGCGCAGTACCAAATTGATGAGTTTGAGGAGCGAAGGCATTGTAACAACAACTAGTTTAATTTATGACCCATCAATCGAGACAATGTTGTGATAAGACGTGATTCCACGGTCCGTTTCTTTCGCCCGTTTCTCCTTTGTTTTACTCCAAGGTACAAAGACATCCACTTGGAAGAAGAATTTGATGACCCTTCATACAGACCACTGATGAGCTTTTAGAGACTTTAATTTTTATGAACACTTGAAGAGCTTTGCTTGCCACTTACAGCAAAGATACAGCAAAGATACAGCAATCCGGACAAGACATCGACAAGACTTCAACAAGACACCCAAAGACGACCACATAAATAATCATACGAATGCATTTATAACGCATGTTTCTTATCTTCATCTCTACTATCTTCAGGTAGTGACACACATAGTCGACAGGTAATATAGGCACATATATTAGCACTCACATATTCTCCCCCTTCATGTATCATCTGTCACGATCCGGGTATCTGGACGCCATTTCTTACCCATCAGATGCCTCCTAAGGCTGGCTCAGCGCTCCAGGACCGGATCCCATCTGTTATCCTGATGTTTACATTCCTGTATCCTCTCCTGTCACTCTGAGACGCTGTCACAGTAAACGCCATATTACACCTGGCATGGCGTCTCCCGCGGCCTCCGCCGCCGTCCCTGAGCTTCTGCATGCAGAGTGTCTGAGTGGCGATTACGTCAGCCGCGGCCTCCGCTGTGTCCGCGTGGTTGGATGTGCACCTGTCAGCTTGGCGCCTCCTGTCTCCGGTGGCCGGCGCCGCCATTACTGTTTTCATTACCACATGGATTACAAACCAAACTTCCCTCCAAGTGTCTGCATGGGCGCAGCCATCTTGGATTCGGTCAGCTGATCATTTCCACCAATCTGTTCTCAGTATTGATAATCTGCATAATTGCCTAGCCAATCCCTTCCTTGCTGCAGGTATAAATACACTGTGCCTGAGCAAGGAAGGCGTCAGTGCTTTGGTTGTCAAACCTAGTTCCTGTTTGTCTCTCTCCTGTGATTGTCTTCCAGGTTCCAGCTTCTGTCTCAAGACTTCCACCATAGAGACCCGCACCAGCATTCCACCTGCGGTGTAGCCTGACTCTCCGATCCATTGTGGATTCATCTGTTTCCAGCTACAATATTACCTGCTTCCAGCCCAGCTTCCAGCAGAGTACAGCTTCTCTTAAAGGGCCGGTGTCCTTTCTACACTTTACCACTCTCCACCGGTATTATTATTTCTCCGCTCTCAAGTTCTACATTTCATTCATATTGCATCGCTCTCAAGCTTCATTTATTATTTAACTGGTTCCAGCCAGTATCCACTCCGTGCTAACAACAGTCTGGTTCCAGCCAGTATCCACAGCAGCCGTTTTATCTTCAGCAACCCAGCTTTTCCTGGAACACCAGCTGGTACAATCCTGGGTTATCTCCATTGCTACAGTCGGGCCTGGTAAGGACTTTCCATCTAGAAGATTATAAGAACTATCTCACACTACCAGTGCCCTGTGGCTCCTGCCACCCTGTAGTACCCAGGAACTGTATTTATTCTTTGCTGACTTTTATGTTTTCTTTTACTGCTGCTGTGCTGCGGAGTTGTCATAATAAACATCATTGACTTTTATCCAAGTTGTCGTGGTCACGCCTTCGGGCAGTTATTATTCATGTTACTTACATGTCCAGGGGTCTGATACAACCTCCCAGGTTCCGGTACATCTCAGCCCCTACAACTGAGGCTGCCTCCCGTCAGCTCAGGCCCTCAGTTGTGACATCATCAACTAATGTGCACCCCATTTGTTGGAACTAAAAAGCCGAAAAGAGCTCGGTAGAGTTTGTTAGCCCACTTACAGACCCTTAATACGGGATGAGAAGGATTCAATGTATACTTCGCAATACCTCGAAGCTTATTTTAGAACATGTACAGCACGATGACACATGACCCCTCAGACATGGATTTCATACACACATGCTTTTACTATCCCATTAGGTCATACATTTCCCACCTCCTCCTCTCCTCCCTACTCCCAATCATAATAAGGTATTTCATGATAATATATTTTTCTGCTCAATTGTTTAGATAGTGGCAGTTATTGTTGACTGCCAAAGGGTGGACTGTCAAAGTCGAAAAATATCATGATGCGTATGCCTTGTACTAACCCCATGCACATGCCCGCTGCTCGTGCACCCAGTCTGCCGTGCGTGCACATGTCCACAATTTGCGTAAGATCGCTCCGGCGATTACGCGCGTGATATGCGCATTTACGGTAGAGTTTGTGAGCTTGTAGCGGGCGACTCGTTCATAACATATTTAACCTAAATAGTGTGTTTTATAGATAATATTCCCCTTAACAATGTCAGCAAGTATGTTTAGTGTAAACGGTTCGTGGACAGAGGGATTCCTCTTTGCATGATAGGAAGGGTCGGATAAAGGTTGAACGGTGGTGTTTAGTATCCAGCTGTAGAGTATTTTAATAGTAACATTTCGGTGTTGGTTAGGAAGAGATTGCTCGCTCCTGCGTATAGTTATGTACAAAGGTAGTTTATAGACATTTACTGTATTTGCTGTTCATTATCCATACGGCGGGAATCCTGAGGATACCTCCCACCTGAGCAGTTGGAGAAAGACACAGCCCACCTGTTCGAAACCACCTATGACCTTTTGTTATAATGCAGAGACACATTCCTGTGTCCAATGAACAATGAGATTGTAGGGACCATTGTATTGTTACTGTATGCTGTGTATATAAAGACCACCATTGCTGGACCAGTCACTCTCACTCTCTGCAAGGTTTTCACATTGAAGGCTGAGGGCTGGTTCCAGGACGCGCTTGCGAATCATTCCCACGTGTGTAAGTTCTCTGTAGCCATTTTGTTATCCTTAGTGTTTGCCATTTATTCTTTCTGTTTGTTCATATTTGCTATCGTTCGCTATTGTTCACATTATTCCTTGTTATTCTGTTTAGATATTGATGTTAGGTTTGTAGTGTATAAGCTGTATTGTTTACCCTTTTTATACTAAAAGAATCATCCACGAAGGTGTTAGAGCCTGAGTGGTTGTTAAATCCATACCAGGTCTTGTGTATTTCACCATTTACTACAAAGGGTCTCTCTTAGCGTATTAACCGCTCATACAGTATTCACATTGTTAAAGGTTTAAGCATTACATCATTGTGGTATTACATTGCCAAGGTTTAGAGTATAAGCATATTCATACTGTGTTTATTTAAATGGTTTAAAGGTTATCGACTGTGTGCGCGCTCGCTGTGTGTATTCCGTACACTCAGCGCAGCATGTGTACGCAACGTGCGTACCACGTACGGTACTCTGTACGCAAACAGCGTGCAAAGTGCGCAGCACGTGCACGTGGTCTAGCGGCCATAACGGCTCCACAGTATTAGTACATAGCTTTACGTTTAAAGGATATATTTGACTTTATCACTCTCCCCAGAGGTACTACAGTAAAGTAAGGTGTTTTTAAACTAAATATTGGAAACTGATCAATTTGTGCTATTATCGCGTGGCTACCGTATCGCCTAAACTAAAACAATGCTATTGTGTGATTTGTAATTTGTGGGCGTATCTGTACGCACGTTGCGTAATATACGCCACGTGTGTAGGCCTTTGCGTTGCGTATGCAGTCCCGCACGCTGTCCGGGACACGTGTACAAAGGCCGGATATATCCGCAGTAATACAAATAACACGCTTCTATAAAATGTAAACGATATTTAACTATAATCGTTTACCAAGCACCACACAGTTTCTCCTGTGTAAGCCTTTATAACTGGGTCAGGCTGCGTGCGTGTTTTACAATTACTCCCTTAAGTATTAGTTTTACTTTTAACTAAATAGCAACAAATTTTTCAGCACGGGTCAAAATGTATCTAATAATCAATGCTAATGGCAACAAGCGAATAGATATGCAGAATACACAAAATACAGGTCTAAATTAATCTAGTAATCAATGCTTCCAATAGTATGATTCATATTGGATAGCTATCTTGCAGAACATACATTGATATAAACACACACACATAATTATAATATTATATCTATGTACTATTCACTGGTCTCCTGAGACTCATTTACTCTTCTAATTTGCATATGAATGTGCTTTTGACTGTCTGTGAAAGTGGTTTTTTTCACTGCCAGGAATAAGCCGTTGCACAGGTTAATTTGCATTTCAATGGCTTATCTTACAACAAGCAGAGTTTAACAGAATCCTAGAGGTAAAGAAGAAAAAACAAAAAAACTTTGTTTTATATCTGTGTGTCGTTCTTACATCAAATATTCATCTTACTATTAACTTTTATTAAGCCCCATCTGAATCTATTTGTAATTGACTATGGCATGGGTTAAATAAATGCATTGGTAATTCATAAATGGTGATTTTTTTTTTTACCAAGGACGGCTGATTATTCCTGAGCAGACTGAAAATCAGCCTTTAAGAGAATTTTTTTTTGACCATCCCAAAATGGCCACTGCTCCTCCCCCTTCCACATCCATGAGGGTTACACAAAATGGAGGACAGACCATGCGGCTTCCTTTGTCACAAAGAAAAATCGCCATGCAAGCCCCTGAAGTTATTTTAGGCCTGAGTTAAAAAACAAAACAAAAAAACAACACTATATCAAGGCTTTTGCAGCAACTTTTAATTGTACTTTTAAACCTACTTAAACAGATAAGCAATCCAATCTGAATCAAACACAATATGACTCATTTGAACCTTGTTTTGCAACAATATAATCAGATATGAAGAGTACAGGTGTATGCTTGTATTCAGAAATTCACAGACTTTAAAAATAGCTTTGCGTTCTTACCTTCCGGATCCCGGATCCCACCAGCATCCCTACAAACCAAGCAGAGCAGACGCTTATCTAATCAGCACCAATGTATCCACCTGACCATGAAAGGGTTAACAGGGGATACCTTCATACCTTCCCTACCTTTGCTGATAGATAAAGTCTGCCTTGTCCTGCTAGGTTGCGGATATGAGGAGGCCCGGACGATGCTCCCCAATTGATAATGTCAAATATTACCTTTAAACATAAGCTATATACTATTACGGACTAAGTACGCTATTGGCGTAGCGGACGCTGCGCTGTGAGAGTGAGACACGAGCGGCGCAGACACTCACAGAATGATACACAGTAAACCTTATTAACAACACACAGTAAGGATATGCTTATACTCTAAACCTTAGTAATCGAATATTACAATGATGTAACGCTTATTAACCTTGATAATGTGTAAGCTGTTAGAGCGATTGAGACGCTAAGAAAAGCCCTTTGTAGTAAATAGTGAAAACGCAAGACCTTGTTTGGATTTAAAAACCACTCCGGCTCTAACACCTTCGTGGATGATTTAGAGTAAAAAGGGGAAAACAGTACAGGTTATACACTACAAACTAACATAGAAATCTAAACAGAATAAAAAAGAATAATATGAACAATAGCGAATGATCGCAAACACGTGCAAACAGAATGAGAACAAATGGCAAACAGAATAGGATAACAAAATGGCTACAGAGAAATATACATACGTGGGGATGATTCGCAAGCGCGTCCTGGATTCCAGCCCTCAGCATTCAAAGAGAAAGCCTTTTGATAGAGTGAGTGACTGGCCCAGCAATGGTGGTCTTTATATACACAACATACATTCATAATACAATGGTCCCTACAATCTCATTGTTCATTGGTCACAGGAATGTGTCTCTGCATTATAGCAAAGGTCATAGGTGGATTTGAACAGGTGGGTTGTGTCTTTCCCCAACTGCTGTAGTGGGTGGTATCCTCTGGATTCCCCCCGCATGTGTAATAAACAGCAAATACAATTAATGTCCATAAACTACTTTTGTACATAACTATACGCAGGAGCGAGCGATCTTTTCCTATCTAACACCGAAATGTTACCCTTAAAATACCCTACAGCTGGATACTAGACACCACCTTTCAACCTTTATCTGACCCTTCCTATCATGTAAAGAGGAATCTCTCTGTCCAGGAACCGTTTAAACTAAACATACTTGCTGACGTTGTCTAGGGGAATATTAACTATAAAACACACTATATGGGTTGAATATGCTATGATCGAGTCGCCCGCTACACGCTCACAAACTCTACCGTAACTGCACATACCACGCGCCAAAGCGCACGGCCGTAGAAGCTCTATTACGCAAAGTGGGAATATGCGCACTCACGGCAGAGCGTGTGCACGCGCAGCGGGCATGTGCATGGGGTTAGTACAAGGCATGTGAATCATGATATTTTTCGACTTTGACACTTTGAAGTCTTCTTTCTTCTTATACTCACCCGGCTTCTATCTTCCGGCTCTGTGAGGAGGACGGCGGCGCGGCTCCGGAACGAAGAGGACCGATCATCACTGGAAAATAGGTGAGTATTTTGGGCTTTTATTTACAGCTTTCCAATTGGATTCTACATTGACAAGGGGATCGAGGGGCTCCGTGGGACACTAGGTAAGTATGTGTGAGTGTGCATGTATGTTAAAGTTTTACTTTCAAGTTTCAAGGTGTGTGTGTGTTCTGTTTTATTTGGGTATTTATTTTGTTGTAGAACTACAGGTACCAGCGGGCCCGTTATTTCCGTGCATGCTGGTACTTGTGGTTCTCCAAGTACCAGCAAGCAGGGGAGTCTTGCTGGGACTTATAGTTCTCCAACAAAAGACAATATTCTGTTTTTTTACACAAAGGCTGTCAGCCCCCCATCCACCAAACGATGGGGGAGGACAGCCTCGGGCTCCACCCCTGGTCCTTGTGTGCCTGGATGGGGGGACCCCTTGATTTAAGGGTTACCCAATCCTCCAGTGAACCCCGGCCACGGGTGACTAGTTGGGGGGTTAATGCCACGGCCGCAGGGGCCTATATAAAAGTGTCCCCCGGCTGTGGCATTATCTTTCTGGCTAGTGGAGCGGTGCTGGTTTTAAAAATACGGGGGACCCCTACGTCTTCTGTCCCCCATATTATTGGAACCAGGGCCGGCCCAAGTGCCCGATGCTGGTTGGCTAAATACGGGGGGGGGGGGGGGGGGGCAGCAGTCATTTTTCCCCCCGGTATTTAAACAACCAGGACCGGCTCAAAGAGCCAGAGGCTGGTTATGCTTAGGAGGGGGAACCCCACGCAATTTTTTTTTTACTCTTTCAGACCCCTTGCCACAGATGAGCATGCACAGATCTCACTGATCTGAGCATGCCTATCTGAACACGCCTCCAAAAAGCAGGTCTATTTTAAAACTGCTTTTTTTTAATGAATTTATGCTTTCCCGGCAGTGTTTGGCTATTGTCAGCAGTTATTGTGAGTACGAATTCTTAGTAAATTTCCGAGTTGTATCAAATAACAGGCGTGTTTGACCGATGGTCTAATCATTCATATTTGTGAACTCAGCCGGGGAAAAAAATACGATTAGCCCCAACACTGCCGAGATTTGTATTTAGTAAATTCCCGAGATGACACTTAGGGAAAAAAAAAACTCGGATAAAATCGGGACCTTACTACATATACCCCCCAGGAGAATTCCAAATTCCGGTGGGCCTTTCTGGTATCCTAACAGAGTTGTACAGACTCCCACACATGGCTGGACTGGCCACCTGACACTTCTGGCTAATGCCGTGCCATCTGGCTGATGGCATACCAGGTCTGGCCACATGAAGGCCTGACAGAGCAGCTTTGCTCGGTTGACATGCAGTGGTGAATTTCCCACTAGGCACATGAGACACGTGCCTAGGGGTGGCACTTGCTGGGGGGCAGATCACCAGGTGATTTGATGGGGAGTGTAGATCCTGCTACGTGCATGCATGGGTGCCATCTGCATATGTACATCTTCTAACCCCCAAAGGCGCACTGTTGATGTTTAATTACGAATAGTGAAAACCCATTGACCATTGATAGTAGACTATCATTGTCATCTCTATGGTAGAGCCTGCTGAAGGACTGCTGCCACCTGCTGGAGGTCCATATGAAAAGAGGAATAACTGCCCTGCTCACCTCATCCTTCTGGAACTGGGGATAAGGGTAACCTGTATGAGGCTGCTCTCTCATCTCCTTCCATTTAAAATAGAAACTCAACGCTGCTACTTTTCCTATTCTCTGGTCTCTTCACTCCACGTCACCCCTTCCTCCCCCTGCTATCCAGTCTGTGCCCCTCTGTGATCCTACCCAGTTCTCCCCACAACATGTCTCTTCACTCACTTGGCATGATCACTTACCTGGTAGCTTTTCTCCTGCTCCTTTCTGCTGACAGTGTCACAGATAAGACCTAATGACCGTGCACTGCTGTCATGCACAGTTGGGGCCCCACACTCCTCCAGTAGGGGGAGGGGCTCTCAGGCAGTGGGACCCACAGGGGATATACCCAATACTCTGGAGGTCCAGTCTGACCCATGGTGGTGGGTGGGAGAAAGTGACTGTGCGGACTAATAGCCACCCGTTTTCCACACGCTCACACCCCACCTTGGCTGTACCAGCTTTTGCCAAGGTTGCTTGTGCAGATGTATATTTCTTAATATTTAATGTGATAGAAACATAATGATAAATCGATGGTTATAACCGGTGTTTATTTTTGTAACAATTAGGATTATACAATTATACAATTAGGGGAATAGCGGCTCCGCAGGAGACTGGGCACAACTATAAAGAAAGCTTTAGGTCTAACTGGTGTGCACTGGCTCCTCCCACTATGACCCTCTTCCAGACTTCAGTTAGGATACTGTGCCCGGAAGAGCTGACACAATAAGGAAGGATTTTGAATCCCGGGTAAGACTCATACCAGCCACACCAATCACACCGTATAACTCGTGATACAATACCCAGTTAACAGTATGACAACAACTGAGCCTCTCAACAGATGGCTCAACAATAACCCTTTAGTTAAACAATAACTATATACAAGTATTGCAGACAATCCGCACTTGGGATGGGCGCCCAGCATCCACTACGGACTACGAGAAATAGAATTACCGGTGAGTAAATTCTTATTTTCTCTGACGTCCTAAGTGGATGCTGGGACTCCGTAAGGACCATGGGGATTATACCAAAGCTCCCAAACGGGCGGGAGAGTGCGGATGACTCTGCAGCACAGAATGGGCAAACTCTAGGTCCTCCTCAGCCAGGGTGTCAAACTTGTAGAATTTAGCAAATGTGTTTGACCCCGACCAAGTAGCTGCTCTGCAAAGTTGCAGAGCCGAGACCCCTCGGGCAGCCGCCCAAGAAGAGCCCACCTTCCTCGTGGAATGGGCTTTTACTGATTTAGGATGCGGCAGTCCAGCCGCAGATTGTGCAAGCTGAATCGTACTACAGATTCAGCGAGCAATAGTCTGCTTTGAAGCAGGTGCACCCAACTTGTTGGGCGCATACAGGATAAATAGCGAGTCAGTCTTTCTGACTCCAGCTGTCCTGGAAACATAAATTTTCAGGGCCCTGACTACATCCAACGACTTGGAAGCCTCCAAGTCTTTAGTAGCCGCAGGCACCACGATAGGTGGGTTCAGATGAAAGGCTGACACCACCTTAGGGAGAAATTGGGGACGAGTCCTCAATTCTGCCCTATCCATATGGAAAATCAGATAAGGGCTTTTACATGACAAAGCCGCCAATTCTGATACACGCCTGGCCGAAGCCAAGGCCAACAACATGACCACTTTCCACGTGAGATATTTCAATTCCACGGTCTTAAGTGGCTCAAACCAATGTGACTTTAGGAAATCCAACACCACGTTGAGATCCCAAGGTGCCACTGGAGGCACAAAAGGGGGCTGAATATGCAGCACTCCCTTAACAAAAGTTTGAACTTCAGGTAGTGAAGCCAGTTCTCTCTGGAAGAAAATCGATAGAGCCGAAATCTGGACCTTAATGGAACCCAATTTTAGGCCTATAGTCACCCCTGACTGTAGAAAGTGCAGGAAACGGCCCAGCTGAAATTCTTCCGTTGGGGCCTTCCTGGCCTCACACCACGCAACATATTTACGCCATATGCGGTGATAATGGTTTGCCGTTACTTCTTTCCTAGCTTTAATCAGCGTAGGAATGACGTCCTCCGGAATGCCCTTTTCCTTCAGGATCCGGTGTTCAACCGCCATGCCGTCAAACGCAGCCGCGGTAAGTCTTGGAACAGACAGGGCCCCTGCTGCAGCAGGTCCTGTCTGAGCGGCAGAGGCCATGGGTCCTCTGAGATCATTTCCTGAAGTTCCGGGTACCAAGCTCTTCTTGGCCAATCCGGAACAATGAGTATAGTTCTTACTCCTCTTCTCCTTATTATCCTCAGTACCTTTGGAATGAGAGGAAGAGGAGGGAACACATAAACCGACCGGTACACCCACGGTGTCACTAGAGCGTCCACAGCTATCGCCTGAGGGTCTCTCGACCTGGCGCAATATCTTTCTAGCTTTTTGTTTAGGCGGGACGCCATCATGTCCACCTGTGGCTTTTCCCAACGGTTTACAATCAGTTGAAAGACTTCCGGATGAAGTCCCCACTCTCCCGGGTGGAGGTCGTGTCTGCTGAGGAAGTCTGCTTCCCAGTTGTCCACTCCCGGAATGAACACTGCTGATAGTGCTAACACGTGATTTTCCGCCCATCGGAGAATCCTTGTGGCTTCTGCCATCGCCGTCCTGCTTCTCGTGCCGCCCTGTCGGTTTACATGGGCGACCGCCGTGATGTTGTCTGACTGGATCAGTACCGGCTGGTTTTGAAGCAGGGGTTTTGCCTGACTTAGGGCATTGTAAATGGCCCTTAGTTCCAGAATATTTATGTGCAGGGAAGTCTCCTGACTTGACCATAGTCCTTGGAAGTTTCTTCCCTGTGTGACTGCCCGCCAGCCTCGAAGGCTGGCATCCGTGGTCACCAGGACCCAGTCCTGTATGCCAAATCTGCGGCCCTCTTGAAGATGAGCACTCTGCAGCCACCACAGCAGAGACACCCTGGTCCTTGGAGACAGGGTTATCAGCCGATGCATCTGAAGATGCGATCCGGACCACTTGTCCAACAGGTCCCACTGAAAGGTTCTTGCATGGAACCTGCCGAATGGAATTGCTTCGTAGGAAGCTACCATCTTTCCCAGGATCCGCGTGCAGTGATGCACCGACACCTGTTTTGGTTTTAGGAGGCCTCTGACTAGAGATGACAGCTCCTTGGCCTTCTCCTCCGGGAGAAACACTTTTTTCTGTTCTTTGTCCAGAACCATCCCCAGGAACAGTAGACGTGTCGTAGGGACCAGCTGTGACTTTGGAATATTTAGAATCCAGCCGTGCTGTTGTAGCACCTCCCGAGATAGTGCTACCCCGACCAACAACTGCTCCCTGGACCTCGCCTTTATCAGGAGATCGTCCAAGTACGGGATAATTAAAACTCCCTTCTTTCGAAGGAGTATCATCATTTCGGCCATTTCCTTGGTAAAGACCCTCGGAGCCGTGGATAGACCGAACGGCAACGTCTGGAATTGGTAATGACAATCCTGTACCACAAATCTGAGGTACTCCTGGTGAGGATGGTAAATGGGGACATGCAGGTAAGCATCCTTGATGTCCAGTGATACCATGTAATCCCCCTCGTCCAGGCTTGCAATAACCGCCCTGAGCGATTCCATCTTGAACTTGAATTTTTTTATATACGTGTTCAAGGATTTCAAATTTAAAATGGGTCTCACCGAACCGTCCGGTTTCGGTACCACAAACATTGTGGAATAGTAACCCCGTCCTTGTTGAATTAGGGGCACCTTTACTATCACCTGCTGGGAATACAGCTTGTGAATTGCCTCTATCACTGCCTCCCTGCCTGAGGGAGTTGTTGGCAAGGCAGATTTGAGGAAACAGCGGGGGGGAGACGTCTCGAATTCCAGCTTGTACCCCTGAGATACTACTTGAAAGATCCAGGGATCCACCCGTGAGCGAGCCCACTGATCGCTGAAATTTTTGAGACGGGCCCCCACTGTACCTGGCTCCGCCTGTGGAGCCCCAGCGTCATGCTGTGGACTTAGAGGAAGCGGGGGAGGACTTTTGCTCCTGGGAACTGGCTGTATGCTGCAGCTTTTTCCCTCTACCTCTGCCTCTGGGCAGAAAGGACGCGCCTTTAACCCGTTTGCCCTTATTGGGCCGAAAGGACTGTACCTGATAATACGGTGCTTTCTTTGGCTGTGAGGGAACATGGGGTAAAAATGTAGACTTCCCAGCTGTTGCTGTGGAAACGAGGTCCGAGAGACCATCCCCGAACAACTCTTCACCCTTATAAGGCAAAACTTCCATGTGCCTTTTAGAATCTGCATCTCCTGTCCACTGCCGAGTCCATAACCCTCTCCTGGCAGAAATGGACATTGCACTTATTTTAGATGCCAGCCGGCAAATATCCCTCTGTGCATCCCTCATGTATAAGAGTGCGTCTTTATGCTCTACGGTTAGCAATATAGTGTCCCTGTCTAGGGTATCAATATTTTCCGACAGGGAATCTGACCACGCAGCTGCAGCACTGCACATCCATGCTGAAGCAATAGCTGGTCTCAGTATAACACCTGTGTGTGTATATACAGACTTCAGGATAGCCTCCTGCTTTCTATCAGCAGGTTCCTTCAGGGCGGCCGTATCCGGAGACGGTAGTGCCACCTTCTTTGACAAGCGTGTGAGCGCTTTATCCACCCTAGGGGATGTTTCCCAACGTGACCTATCCTCTGGCGGGAAAGGGTACGCCATTAGTAACCTCTTAGAAATTACCAGTTTCTTATCGGGGGAAGCCCATGCTTCTTCACACACTTCATTTAATTCCTCAGATGGAGGAAAAACAACTGGTAGTTTTTTCTCTCCAAACATAATACCCTTTTTTGTGGTACCTGGGGTAACATCAGAAATATGCAACACATTTTTCATTGCCTCAATCATATAACGTGTGGCCCTATTGGAAGTTACATTAGTCTCATCGTCGTCGACACTGGAGTCAGTATCCGTGTCGACATCTGTGTCTGCCATCTGAGGTAGCGGGCGTTTTAGAGCCCCTGATGGCTTTTGAGACGCCTGGGCAGGCACAGGCTGAGAAGCCGGCTGTCCCATATTTGGTATGTCGTCAAACCTTTTATGCAAGGAGTCGACACTGTCGCGTAATTCCTTCCACAGAACCATCCACTCAGGTGTCGACCCCGCAGGGGGTGACATCACATTTATCGGCATCTGCTCCGCCTCCACATAAGCCTCCTCATCAAACATGTCGACACAGTTGTACCGACACACCGCATACACACAGGGAATGCTCTGACAGAGGACAGGACCCCACAAAGCCCTTTGGGGAGACAGAGAGAGAGTATGCCAGCACACACCAGAGCGCTATATAACACAGGGATCCCACTATAAATGAGTGTTTTTTCCCTTATAGCTGCTTATATTATATATATATATACTGCGCCTAAATTTAGTGCCCCCCCTCTCTTTTTTACCCTTATGTAGCTTGACACTGCAGGGGAGAGCCAGGGAGCGTCCTTCCAGCGGAGCTGTGAGGGAAAAATGGCGCCAGTGTGCTGAGGGAGATAGCCCCGCCCCTTTTCCGGCGG
Source organism: Pseudophryne corroboree (assembly GCF_028390025.1). NCBI lineage: Eukaryota > Metazoa > Chordata > Amphibia > Anura > Myobatrachidae > Pseudophryne > Pseudophryne corroboree. The sequence goes on from NC_086451.1 coordinate 442,336,985, forward strand.
ACTTCTCCCGCTTTTTCTGGAATTCTGGCAGGGGTATTTTTACACCTATATAGCCTTCCTGACTATATATGGTGTAGATTTGCCAGCCAAGGTGTATTATATTGCCCTCAGGGCGCCCCCCCCCCCCCAGCGCCCTGCACCCATCAGTGACCGGAGTGTGAGGTGTGCATGAGGAGCAATGGCGCACAGCTGCAGTGCTGTGCGCTACCTTGTTGAAGACAGAAGTCTTCTGCCGCCGATTTTCCGGAACACTTCTTGCTTCTGGCTCTGTAAGGGGGCCGGCGGCGCGGCTCCGGGACCGAACGATCGAGGTCGGGTCCTGTGTTCGATCCCTCTGGAGCTAATGGTGTCCAGTAGCCTAAGAAGCCCAAGCTGCCTCCAGTCAGGTAGGTTCGCTTCTTCTCCCCTTAGTCCCTCGCTGCAGTGAGTCTGTTGCCAGCAGATCTCACTGTAAAATAAAAAAACAAAAATATACTTTCTTTCTAGGAGCTCAGGAGAGCCCCTAGTGTGCATCCAGCTCAGCCGGGCACAAGATTCTAACTGAAGTCTGGAGGAGGGTCATAGTGGTAGGAGCCAGTGCACACCAGTTAGACCTAAAGCTTTCTTTATAGTTGTGCCCAGTCTCCTGCGGAGCCGCTATTCCCCATGGTCCTTACGGAGTCCCAGCATCCACTTAGGACGTCAGAGAAATTAGCACATCCTGTGCATGTACTATTCATATGGGCCATCCTGCAGAACATAAGAGAACTGTCCGGTGTAATCCGGGAGCAGGTAATAGCATCATATTATACATAATCCATGGGCATTCCTGACATGCTCAGTATCTGTTATTTTTCCCTGATTCCTGTGTTGGTTGCTGTGTTCGCTGGATGTTATTACATTGAACAGTGACTCTGTAATTGTGGCATTAATATAGTGCTATGTACTTATGTACTTGTATATATCTTAGTGAATTGGCAGAGGTTAGACTTCCTGCCATGTTTCCTCCTGCAGTTCTTTACGCCTTGTTCTTACAGCACGGGACACTTGTAGTCAGGGCCGGTTCTATAGATACACTAGTTACGTGACCGAGGAGGGCGCCGCATAGAGTAGGGCGCCCTGACCTAGCCTGCGACATGCAGAAATAAGCTCCAGCGGCAGGGAGGGGGGATGGCATTTTGTTTAGAGGCGGCCTAGGCTCCTGTGCTTGGCCAGCTGCTGTGCCGAGCGACGTGGTATCATGACATGAAGTTGCTCAGTATTGCGCTGCAGCAGGCGGATTGTGGAGGACTCTGCTTCTTCTAGCTGTAGTGGCGGCGGGTGGACCCTCGAGTCGGCGGACAGGCTCCCAGTACCATCAAGTGTTGTCGCTACTCCTGAAAGTAATCTATAATAATAATAAATGTGTAAGGGGCATAATGTGTAAGGGGCACAACTACTGAGGACATAATGTGTGAGGGGCACTACTACTGTGGGCATAATATGTGAGAAGCACTACTACTGCGGGCATGTGTAAGGAGCACTAATACTGTGGGCATAATTATTATTATTACCAGTTATTTATATAGCGCACACATATTCCGCAGCGCTGTACAGAGAGAATATTTGCCCATTCACATTAGTCCATGCCCCAGTGGAGCTTACAATCTGTATTCCCTACCACATGTACACACAGACACATTCACGCTAGGGTTTTCTGTTGGGAGCCAATTAACCTACCAGTATATTTTTGGATTGTGGGAGGAAACCGGAGTACCCGGAGGAAACCCACGCAAGCACAGGGAGAATATACAAACTCCACACAGTTAGGGCCATGGTGGGAATTGAACCAATGACCTCAGTGCTGTGAGGCAGTAATGCTAACCATTTCACCATCCGTACTGCCCCAATAATGTGTGAGGGGCACTATAACTGGGTTATTCCCATGAGACCATGCCCCCTTTATATTTTCAGAACTACACCAGGGGTGCTGAAGTATATATTCACTCACCAAAACATATTGTGCTCGGGCCAGCCCTGCTTACAGTGTACAGATGCTGAAGATTGGCAGCACCATACATTACATTATGTGCCGTGTAACATGGTATACCGATGTAGAATTAGTGCTACGCCAGTTTGCATTGCGTCACCTGGTGATTTTGCCCTGCATAGGCTCAGAAAAGCAAACTTATGCATATGCGCCTATACAGACATGCACAATCCTGCCCTCTAGTAGTGGGACGAGAGAGAGGGAAAGGCTGAGTACAGTAAGAGCACGTCTAGGACAGCGCAGCTTATGCTGACCTGTCAGGAGGAGTATCTCTTGCACCTGCTATAGATGATGATGATGACTTGTCACAAAGCAGATCTTGGCGACACGGGAGTGCACACCTCTGGAGATGTGTACAGCTCTGCATATATGCGTAATACATTCCTGAGATATGTACAGCTCTGCATATGTGTAACACGCTCCTGAGATGTGTACGCTCTGCATATATGCGTAATACGCTCCTGAGATGTGTACGGCTCTGCATATATGCGTAATACGCTCCCGAGATGTGTACGGCTCTGCATATATGCGTAATACGCTCCCGAGATGTGTACGGCTCTGCATGTGTGTAACACGCTCCTGAGATGTGTACGTTCTGCATATATGCATAATACGCTCCTGAGATGTGTACGGCTCTGCATATATGCGTAATACGCTCCTGAGATGTGTACGGCTCTGCATATATGCGTAATACGCTCCCGAGATGTGTACGGCTCTGCATATGTGTAACACGCTCCTGAGATGCGTACGGCTCTGCATATATGCGTAACACGCTCCTGAGATGTGTACGGCTCTGCATATATGCGTAATACGCTCCCGAGATGTGTATGGCTCTGCATATGTGTAACACGCTCCTGAGATGTGTACGGCTCTGCATATATGCGTAATACGCTCCTGAGATGTGTACGGCTCTGCATATATGCGTAATACGCTCCTGAGATGTGTACGGCTCTGCATATGTGTAACACGCTCCCGAGATGTGTACGGCTCTGCATATATGCGTAATACGCTCCTGAGATGTGTACGGCTCTGCATATATGCGTAATACTCTCCTGTGATGTGTACGGGTCTGCATACATGCAAAACACGCTCCCGGAGATGTGTACAGCTCTGCATATATGCAAAATACGTTCCTGAGATGTGTACAGCTCTGCATATATGCGTAATATGCTCCTGAGATATGTACAGCTCTGCATATATGCATAATACGCTCCCGAGATGTGTACGGCTCTGCATATATGTGTAATACGCTCCTGAGATGTGTACGGCTCTGCATATATGCGTAATACGCTCCTGAGATGTGTACGGCTCTACATATATGCGTAATACTCTCCCGTGATGTGTACGGGTCTGCATACATGCAAAACACGCTCCCGGAGATGTGTACAGCTCTGCATATATGCAAAATACGTTCCTGAGATGTGTACGGCTCTGCATATATGCGTAATATGCTCCTGAGATGTGTACAGGTCTGCATATATGCATAATACGCTCCCGAGATGTGTACGGCTCTGCATATATGTGTAATACGCTCCTGAGATGTGTACGGCTCTGCATATATGCGTAATACGCTCCTGAGATGTGTACGGCTCTGCATATATGCGTAATATGCTCCTGAGATGTGTACAGCTCTGCATATATGCATAATACGCTCCTGAGATGTGTACGGCTCTGCATATATGTGTAATACGCTCATGAGATGTGTACGGCTCTGCATATATGCGTAATATGCTCCTGAGATGTGTACAGCTCTGCATATATGCATAATACGCTCCCGAGATGTGTACGGCTCTGCATATATGTGTAATACGCTCCTAAGATGTGTACGGCTCTGCATATATGCGTAATACGCTCCTGAGATGTGTACGGCTCTGCATATATGCGTAATACTCTCCCGTGATGTGTACGGGTCTGCATACATGCAAAACACGCTCCCGGAGATGTGTACAGCTCTGCATATATGCAAAATACGTTCCTGAGATGTGTACGGCTCTGCATATATGCGTAATATGCTCCTGAGATGTGTACAGCTCTGCATATATGCATAATATGCTCCTGAGATGTGTACGGCTCTGCATATATGTGTAATACGCTCCTGAGATGTGTACGGCTCTGCATATATGCGTAATATGGTCCTGAGATGTGTACAGCTCTGCATATATGCATAATACGCTCCCGAGATGTGTACGGCTCTGCATATATGTGTAATACGCTCCTGAGATGTGTACGGCTCTGCATATATGCGTAATACGCTCCTGAGATGTGTACGGCTCTGCATACATGTGAAATACGCTCCTGAGATGTGTACGGCTCTGCATATATGTGAAATACGCTCCTGAGATGTGTACGGCTCTGCATATGTGTAACACGCTCCTGAGATGTGTACGCTCTGCATATATGCGTAATACGCTCCTGAGATGTGTACGGCTCTGCATATATGCGTAATATGGTCCTGAGATGTGTACGGCTCTGCATATATGCATAATACGCTCCCGAGATGTGTACGGCTCTGCATATATGTGTAATACGCTCCTGAGATGTGTACGGCTCTGCATATATGCGTAATACGCTCCTGAGATGTGTACGGCTCTGCATACATGTGAAATACGCTCCTGAGATGTGTATGGCTTTGCATATATGTGATATACACTCCTGAGATGTGTACGGATTTGCATACATGTGAAATACGCTCCTGAGATGTGTACGGCTCTGCATACATGCGAAATACGGTCCTGAGATGTGTACGGCTCTGCATATATGTGAAATACGTTCCTGAGATGTGTACGGCTCTGCATACATGTGAAATACGCTCCTGAGATGTGTACGGCTCTGCATATATGTGATATACGCTCCTGAGATGTGTACGGCTCTGCATATATGTGATATACGCTCCTGAGATGTATACAGGTCTACACATAAATTTGGTGGATGTAGAAGAACCCACATCTCACCAAAAGAAAGGAATTCCTTTGTTAGGAGCACTCTTTTAAATAATATATATGAATTTATGAAAAATGTGTTCTTATTAAAACTTAACTTTTATTACTCCTTACTTGACTAAAAATTATAAAGGGGGTATGCTATAATTAATGAATCCCCTTTTAAACAGTGGTAAAAATCTGTGAATAAGAGCAATTACAATCGTTTATTGTATAATGATGTAATTGTCCAAAAATTAAAGAATACAGTGATAGTAATCTATCAGACTAATCAGGTAAGCAGCAGTAGTGATATTTTTGACTCTCATATGCTCAGAAAATTCAATACCTCTTGGGTATTTAATATCACATTAGAAATTTTTCAGACCAGTTGTATGTGTCTGGATTTGATCAAGCGGTATAAATAATACTAGAAAACTTCTTTGGATCAGCTTCTCCCCACAATTCAATCAACTTGTATATAAAAAACTAATACTTTCTCATAGAGAAAAGCAGTAATGCTATCCATAACTGTGTGGTGAATAAAGAGTACAAAGTTACAATCTGACTTCTTTAAACAAGAACCTGACATATATTTTATCACAATTGTATGGAACAGGTGTTGGTGCATAAATGAGTATCTATTATTAAAGCCAGATTCTAGTCACAGTTTGATCAGCACATAATCACATTGAAAGGGAGGGTTATACATCACAAATCCTGTACTCCTTAATGATTGTCCATATTCTGGAGACTCATGACTACATATAGACAAAAATTGTATTGTAATATAATGTGTATGGCTCTGCATATATCTGAAATACGCTCCTGAGATGTGTACGGTTCTGCATACATGCGAAATACGCTCCTGAGATGTGTATGGCTCTGCATATATGTGATATACGCTCCTGAGATGTGTACGGCTTTGCATATATGTGATATACGCTCCTGAGATGTGTACGGCTCTGCATATATGTGAAATACGCTCCTGAGATGTGTACGGCTCTGCATATATGTGAAATACACTCCTGAGTTGTGTACGGCTCTGCATACATGTGAAGTTCTGAACTCATGAATTCTGCACTTAATAATCTATAGTAATAATATAGATTATAGCGTGTCACATCCTGTGCTGTGTACATGAGTTATAACATATAAAAGTCTAAAGTGCTTCTTCCTATACGTTGTAACACTGGTAAATATGCGACTGCCTTTATGTATTTCTCCAGACAAGGGGATGCACCCTGGCTGTACTCGGTGGCAGCAACTGCTGAAGAGCCTGGAAACAGTAGGGAATGCCGGGGAATCACAGGAGATTGGCAGTGAGTACGAGGCCAGAGCAGCGGGTAAGCTAAACTATGAGCTCATTGTGAGCAGGGCCACCAGGAGATCTTTAGGGCCCCGGTACTAGGGCGAGAGTCCAAGTGTGTGGGTGTGACCATGCACCATTGTTAATACAGAGGCCCTATTTGAATGCATTGGCAATGACACACTACTCGAGTACCATTGGGGTGACAGGGGCCAGTGTATAGGGCCCCATGACCCTACACACTGTGGGCCCGCACACGTATGATCCAGCAGGCATTTTTTCTCTGACACTCGTCCTCCTCAGTTTCACAGTGTCATTCAGCGAAGACAGCATTTACTGTGGTGCTATGGGAACCATCTCACAAGAGGCAGTGTCATCATCTAACAAGACTTGGGGGGAGTGGTATCAAACCTCGGCGAGAGAGTAAGAGGGAAGAGATACATGCTGATTGGTACTTTAACTGTCATTTTACAACCTCTCCAAGGCTTGATACATCTCCCCTTTGGCTGTGTACAATCTGGGTCTGGGACACCGGAGGGATTCCGTGCAGGCTGGCGTGATAATTCAGAAGAAGTCTTCAGGCTCGCTCTGTACAGGTCTAACAGAAGATTAGTGGAACTGGCTGCAATGCCTATCTGTCGTTTCCGAATGATTATTCATTGATACATTTTTCTTTTAACCGTTTTTTAGTTCACTCGTCTGTCCTATCTTCTGTAGTAAAAATATATATATTTTTTTGTTGTTGTTTAATGATTCCCTCATTCTGTAATTCCTTGCTGTAAACCACATTTACGTGTCTTATTACAGGCATCAGTATATGTGATTGGTGGCATTACCGATACGGGAGAGACCCACGTATAACTGACCATGTGAGAAGACCTCGCTTCACAAAAGTCTACACCAACGCCACTGAAGGACCGGTGTGGCGCTTTGTATATTGTTATTTCAAAACATATCCCGTCAGGAAATTGTAATCCCGTAAATTCAAACAGCAACAGGCGGATTCGAGGGCACCATGGCACGTGTCCCTCCCCCGACATTTATTTTATTCAAGTGCAGCAATACAGTGTGCAAAGACACATGCCGGTACATGGGGGACAAGTGTCACCAGTCAGTGTCATCGGGTGCAGTGAGCTGAGGGAACGGATACAGATTGTCCATCGTCGGCATGTGCCTGACTGCAGTGCTGCTGACTCAGGAGGGCGGCTGCCATTTTTCTTCTTCTTGCTGGCTGCTCGGGTTCCTGACAGGAAGTGGACCCTGCAATGTAATAACTTGGGGACCACAATGTCTTTACCCCTGTCCTAAAACTGGCAGAGACCACATACACCACAGTACCACTCCCACAAGAAGCCATTTTTTTCAATCCCAGGTATCGGGATTAAAATACCGGGATTCTTGAGACACCCGAGACTGGATTTTTGCTTTGTGTCCACCCGTCGCCCCTGCCTCGCACCACACACATAACACCATACTGCAGGGGCGGGTGGGAAACTTCCATCGGGCTCGGCAGCCGGTGACAGACGGCTCACTGCGCAGTGTGACCTCTGACTTCATGTCACGCTGCGCAGGGGGAGCCGGGCAACGTTGACAGTCCTGGGGCCGCTCCACGCTGCCCGGCAGTAAAAAACACAAAGGGCCCAATCCCAGGATTGAATCTCGGACAATTTTTGCCCTAAATCCCGGCGATCCTGATCCCGGGATTGGCTGACCTACTGGGGACCCTGCAAGAGGTGTGGCCAAACCATTTTGGGATGTATATTCCTAATTCCGTAATGTTTGCCATTCGCATAGCTTTGCTTATTCCCAGGAGTTTGTAGAACAATGCCAAATACCCTAAGGATCGCTCTTTAGCGATGTTTATAGGGAGTTTATGTACTTTACATGTTCCCTGGCTACATGAAGTATTGATATACAATGGGATCTGAGCAGAGTACAGCGGGCTGATCATGCATGAAAGTCTCTATATGAGGTGATGATAAGTATTACAGACCGTCTCCAGGCCTGCCACCTACACACCACTAATACTGAACAACTACTATTTATAATATTTACTATGTTGCTGTTTATAATAAAGCAGAGGTTCTCAAACGTGGTCCTCAAGGCACCGCAACGGTCCAGGATTATCCATACTTGTCCACAGGTGACTTAATTAGCACCTCAGTTTGATTTAACCATCTGCCCTGAGCCATGGGAATACCTAAAACCTGGACCGTTGGGTGCCTTGAGGACCGTGCTTGGGAACCTCTGTAAAAAAGTTTATAAGCAAAATTAAGTTACAATATTAAAATTAATTTTACTTCACATTAAATAAGTAAGTGGATGCGTTGGATCACTGACTAATAGGTCGCCAAATCTATTCTATCATCAGACCATAACCGTACTACTTTGTAAGCAAAACTGAACGTTTGCCACACAACGATTTCAGTAACAAAAACTAAAACAAAAAACAACTTAAAACATATTTTTCAGAAAGAAACCCTTTATTGTAACACACAAACTTGGTATTGCAGCACAAAATCATTTGAAGAACACGAAATCCAAAAACTTGATTTGGTGACTGGGATGTAACTATTTTGTTAAATATAAGAAATATATTGTGTTACAGTATAATAACCAGGAAAGTCATTTTTGTGTTCTCTTAACATTAAATGTGGCCAGATTTAGGTTGTGGGTTAGCAATCTATATACAGGTTTATATACTTCATAATGTAGAGGAAAATAATTATTTGAAACTACACAACATGGGCAGGTTGTAATAACGGCAGAGTTCGGCGCCCGAGAGGGATGCCGGCCGAATGCGGACATTTTTTTTTTTTTTAAGGGGCAATCACTTATAAGGCAAAATTGTGTCTTGTAAGGGATTGCCCCTTTAAAAAAAAAATAAAAAAATTGGATTTTAATTACCTACCTTTTATCATAGTCCGTAGAGGATGCTGGGGTCCACATTAGTACCATGGAGTATAGACGGGTCCACTGGGAGCCACTGGCACTTTAAGAGTTTGAGAGTGTGGGCTGGCTCCTCCCTCTATGCCCCTCCTACCAGACTCAGTCTAGAAACCGTGCCCGCGGAGACGGACAACTTCGAGAGAAGGATTTTACACAGATAGTGGTGAGATTCACACCAGCTCACACATGCAAGGCAAACCAAGCTAATTAGCTTGAAACATCAGCAACGGCTGAACAATATTGCTTAAGTAACAAAACAGTACTAAACCAAGAACTAAGCAGTACTGAACAAAGTAACCACAGCAGGATTACGAAGCGCTGGGCGGGCGCCCAGCATCCTCTACGGACTACGAGAAAAGGATTTACCGGTAGGTAATTAAAATCCCATTTTCTATTGCGTCCTAGAGGATGCTGGGGTCCACATTAGTACCATGGGGATGTACCAAAACTCCCAGAACGGGAGGGAGAATGCGGAGGCTCCTGCAGAACTGACTAACCAAACTTCAGGTCCTCAGCAGCCAAAGCATCGAACTTGTAGAACTTTGCAAACGTGTTCGACCCCGACCAAGTAGCCGCTCAGCAAAGCTGTAAAGCCGAGACACCCCGGGGAGCCGCCCAGGAAAAACCCATCTTACGAGTAGAGTGGGCCTTAACAGACGTAGGACACGGCAATCCTGCCGTAGAATACACTTGCTGGATAGTGAACCTGAACCAGCGAGAGATTGTCTGCTTAGAAGCAGGATACCCAAGTTTCTTGGGATCGTACAGGACAAACAGAGAGTCTGATTCTCTGTGACGAGTAGTCCTCTTCACATAAATTTTCAGAGCCCTTACAACATCCAAGGACTTTGATGAAATTGAGGAGTCAGTATCAACTGGCACAACAATAGGTTGGTTGATATGAAATGCCGACACAACCTTCGGAAGGAACTGCTGACGTGTCCGGGGCTCAGCTCTATCTTCATGGAAGATCAAGTAGGGGCTCTTACAAGATAAAGCCCCCAGCTCCGACACACGTCTAGCAGAAGCTAAGACCAACAAAGTGACAGCCTTCCATCTGAGAAACTTGACCTCAACCTCCTGTAGAGGCTCGAACCAATCCGATTGGAGAAACTGCAGCACCACGTTAAGATATCCAACCCAACCTCTTTGCTCTTCACAAGACCTGCGTCTCTCATCCACACTCATTACTCGCTCCCACTCACGACTGCAGGACTTTCATCGGGCTGCACCCACTCTGTGGAATGCCCTACCACGCACAATAAGACTCTCCTCTAGTCTCCAAACCTTCAAGCGTTCCCTGAAAACTCACCTCTTTAGGCAAGCGTATCAAATTCCAGAACCGCCCACATAACTTTCTTAAACCTTCCTATCAAATTGCATCCACTCTGTACAGTCCACACATATCCTCACATGTCTTCTCATTCTATGCAATAGATAGGCATATGTACACAAGGAAAGGTGCTATTTCCCTATAGATTGTAAGCTTGCGAGCAGGGCCTTCCTACCTCTATGACTGTCATCAAGAAGAACAAAAAGTGGCTGCACTGTGTGTCAGTAGCAATGTAAGAATAGAGAGCACAACGTGTAATATATTAAATATTTATTCTCATAATAAGAACAATTAAAACATGTAAATTAGCAGCACACCTATATCTGTCCCAGGTGATGTAAAAAATAAGATTTTACTCACCGGTAAATCTATTTCTTGTAGTCCGTAGTGGATGCTGGGGACTCCGTAAGGACCATGGGGAATAGCGGCTCCGCAGGAGACTGGGCACAGCTAAGAAATAATTAGGACTACCTGGTGTGCACTGGCTCCTCCCACCATGACCCTCCTCCAGACTTCAGTAAAGATACTGTGCCCGGAAGAGCTGACACAATAAGGAAAGGATTTTGAATCCCGGGTAAGACTCATACCAGCCACACCAATCACACCGTATAACTCGTGATATTATACCCAGTTAACAGTATGAACATAACAGATCCTCTCAACAGATGGCTCAACAATAACCCTTTTAGTTAACAATAACTATATACAAGTATTGCAGACAGTCCGCACTTGGGACGGGCGCTCAGCATCCACTACGGACTACGAGAAATAGATTTACCGGTGAGTAAAATCTTATTTTCTCTAACGTCCTAGTGGATGCTGGGGACTCCGTAAGGACCATGGGGATTATACCAAAGCTCCCAAACGGGCGGGAGAGTGCGGATGACTCTGCAGCACCGAATGAGAGAACTCAAGGTCCTCCTCAGCCAGGGTATCAAATTTGTAGAATTTTGCAAACGTGTTTGCCCCTGACCAAGCAGCAGCTCGGCAAGTTGTAAAGCCGAGACCCCTCGGGCAGCCGCCCAAGAAGAGCCCACTTTCCTCGTGGAATGGGCTTTTACAGATTTAGGCTGTGGCAGGCCAGCCACAGAATGCGCAAGCTGACTTGTGCTACAAATCCAGCGAGCAACAGTCTGCTTTGAAGCAGGAGCACCCATCTTGTTTGGTGCATACAGGATAAATAGCGAGCCAGTCTTCCTGACTCCAGCCGTCCTGGAAACATAAATTTTCAAGGCCCTGACTACGTCCAGTAACTTGGAGTCCTCCAAGTCCCTAGTAGCTGCAGGCACCATGATAGGTTGGTTCAAGTGAAAAGCTGATACCACCTTAGGAAGAAATTGGGGACGAGTCCTCAATTCTGCCCTATCCATATGGAAAATCAAATAGGGGCTTTTACATGACAAAGCCGCCAATTCTGACACCCGCCTTGCCGAAGCCAAGGCCAAAAGCATGACCACTTGTCACGTGAGATATTTTAAATCCACGGTTTTGAGTGGCTCAAACCAATGTGACTTTAGGAAACCCAACACCACGTTGAGGTCCCACGGTGCCACTGGGGACACAAAAGGAGGCTGAATATGCAGCACTCCCTTGACAAATGTCTGAACTTCAGGCAGTGAAGCCAGTTCTTTTTGGAAGAAAATCGACAGAGCCGAAATCTGGACCTTAATGGAACCCAATTTTAGGCCCATAGTCACCCCTGACTGTAGGAAGTGCAGAAATCGACCTAACTGGAATTCCTCCGTTGGGGCCTTCCTGGCCTCACACCACGCAACATATTTTCGCCATATGCGGTGATAATGTTGTACGGTTACATCTTTCCTAGCTTTAATAAGCGTAGGAATTACTTCCTCCGGAATACCCTTTTCTTTTAGGATCCGGCGTTCAACCGCCATGCCGTCAAACGCAGCCGCGGTAAGTCTTGGAACAGACAGGGCCCCTGCAGCAGCAGGTCCTGTCTGAGCGGCAGAGGCCATGGGTCCTCTGAGATCATTTCTTGAAGTTCCGGGTACCAAGCTCTTCTTGGCCAATCCGGAACAATGAGTATAGTTCTTACGCCTCTTCTCCTTATTATCCTCAGTACCTTGGGTATGAGAGGAAGAGGAGGGAACACATAAACCGACCGGTACACCCACGGTGTCACTAGAGCGTCCACAGCTATCGCCTGAGGGTCTCTTGACCTGGCGCAATATTTTTCCAGCTTTTTGTTTAAGCGGGACGCCATCATGTCCACCTGTGGCCTTTCCCAACGGTTTACAATCAGTTGGAAGACTTCTGGATGAAGTCCCCACTCTCCCGGGTGGAGGTCGTGCCTGCTGAGGAAGTCTGCTTCCCAGTTGTCTACTCCCGGAATGAACACTGCTGACAGTGCTAACACGTGATTTTCCGCCCAGCGGAGAATCCTTGTGGCTTCTGCCATCGCCGCCCTGCTTCTTGTGCCGCCCTGTCGATTTACATGGGCGACCGCCGTGATGTTGTCTGACTGGATCAGAACCGGCCGGTTTTGAAGCAGGGGCTTTGCTTGACTTAGGGCATTGTAAATGGCCCTCAGTTCCAGAACATTTATGTGTAGGGAAGTCTCCTGACTCGACCAAAGTCCTTGGAAGTTTCTTCCCTGAGTGACTGCCCCCCAGCCCCGAAGGCTGGCATCCGTGGTCACCAGGACCCAGTCCTGTATGCCGAATCTGCGGCCCTCTCTGAGATGAGCACTCTGCAGCCACCACAGCAGAGACACCCTGGTCCTTGGAGACAGGGTTATCAACCGATGCATTTGAAGATGCGATCCGGACCATTGGTCCAACAGGTCCCACTGAAAGGTTCTGGCATGGAACCTGCCGAATGGAATCGCTTCGTAGGAAGCTACCATCTTTCCCAGGACTCGCGTGCAATGATGCACCGACACCTGTTTTGGTTTCAGGAGGCCTCTCACTAGAGACGACAGCTCCTCGGCTTTCTCCTCTGGGAGAAATACTTTTTTCTGGACCGTGTCCAGAATCATCATTTCGGCCATTACCTTGGTAAATATCTTCGGTGCCGTGGACAGGCCGAACGGCAACGTCTGGAATTGGTAATGACAATCCTGTACCACAAATCTGAGGTACTCCTGGTGAGGATGGTAAATGGGGACATGCAGGTAAGCATCCTTGATGTCCAGAGATACCATGTAATCTCCCTCTTCCAGGCTTGCAATAACCGCCCTGAGCGATTCCATCTTGAACTTGAATTTTTTTTAAATATGTGTTCAAGGATTTCAAATTTAAAATGGGTCTCACCGAACCGTCCGGTTTCGGTACCACAAACATTGTGGAATAGTAACCCCGTCCTTGTTGAAGTAGGGGCACCTTGACTATCACCTGCTGGGAATACAGCTTGTGAATTGCCTCTAACACAGCCTCCCTTTCTAAAGGAGTCGTTGGTAAGGCAGATTTGAGGAAACGGCGGGGGGGGGGGGGGGGGATGTCTCGAATTCCAGCCTGTACCCCTGAGATACCACTTGAAGGATCCAGGGATCTACCTGTGAGCGAGCCCACTGATTGCTAAAGTTTTTGAGACGGCCCCCCACCGTACCTGGCTCCGCCTGCTGAGCCCCAGCGTCATGCGGCGGACTTAGCAGAAGAAGCGGGGGAGGTCTTTTGTTCCTGGGAAGTGGCTGTATGCTGCAGCTTTTTCCCCCTACCTCTGCCTCTGGGCAGAAAGGACGCGCCTCTATCTTTTGGGGCGAAAGGACTGCACCTGATAATACGGTGCTCTCTTTGGTTGTGAGGGGACATGTGGCAAAAATGCCGACTTCCCAGCTGTTGCTGTGGAAACTAAGTCTGAAAGACCATCCCCGAACAACTCCTCACCCTTATAAGGCAAAACTTCCATGTGCCTTTTGGAATCTGCATCCCCTGTCCACTGCCGGGTCCATAACCCTCTCCTGGCACAAATGGACAGTGCACTTATTTTTGATGCCAGCCGGCAAATATCCCTCTGTGCATCTCTTATGTAAAAGACAGCGTCTTTAATATGCTCTACGTTTAGCAATATAGTGTCCCTGTCTAGGGTGTCAATGTTCTCTGACAGGGAGTCTGACCATGCAGCTGCCGCACTGCACATCCATGCTGAGGCAATAGCTGGTCTCAGTATAATACCAGTGTGTGTATATATAGCTTTTTGGAGAGCCTCCTGCTTTCTGTCAGCAGGTTCCTTTAGGGCGGCCGTATCTTGGGACGGCAGTGCCACCTTTTTTGATAAGCGCGTAAGTGCTTTATCCACCTTAGGGGGTGTTTCCCAACGTGACCTATCCTCTGGCGGGAAAGGGTACGCCATTAGTAATTTTTTTGAAATTACAAATTTTTTTATCAGGGGAAGCCCACGCTAGTTCACACACGTCATTTAATTCTTCAGAAGGGGAAAAAACTACTGGTAGTTTTTTCTCCCCAAACATAATACCCTTTTTTGTGGTACCTGGGGTCACCTCAGAAATGTGTAAAACATTTTTCATTGCCTCAATCATATAACGAGTGGCCCTATTGGACATTACATTAGTCTCTTCGTCGTCGACACTGGTATCAGTATCCGTGTCGACATCTGTGTCTGTCACCTGAGGTAGCGGGCGTTTTAGAGCCCCTGATGACTTTTGAGACGTCTGGGCAGGCACGGACTGAGAAGCCGGCTGCCCCACATTTGGCATGTCGTCAAATTTTTTATGTAAGGAGTCGACACTTTCGCGTAATTCCTTCCACAAGTCCATCCACTCCGGTGTCTGCCCCGCAGGGGGTGACAACACATTTATAGGCACCTGCTCCTCCTCCACATAAGTCTCCTCATCAAACATGTCGACACAGCCGTACCGACACACCGCACACACACAGGGAATGCTCTGACAGAAGACAGGACCCCACAAAGCCCTTTGGGGAGACAGAGAGAGAGTATGCCAGCACACACCAGAGCGCTATATAATACAGGGATTAACTAAATTATATCCCCTATAGCTGCTATATATGTATTTTGCGCCTAAATTTAGTGCCCCCCCTCTCTTTTTACCCTTTTCTGTAGTGTAGACTGCAGGGGAGAGTCAGGGAGCTTCCTTCCAGCGGTACTGTGAGGGAAAAATGGCGCCAGTGTGCAGAGGGAGATAGCTCCGCCCCTTTTTCGCGGACTTTTCTTCCGCTATTTTATGGATTCTGGCAGGGGTATTTATCACATATATAGCCTCTGGGGCTATATATTGTGATATATTTGCCAGCCAAGGTGTATTTATTGCTTCTCAGGGCGCCCCCCCCCCCCCCCAGCGCCCTGCGCCCTCAGTGACCGGAGTGTGAAGTGTGTATGAGGAGCAATGGCGCACAGCTGCAGTGCTGTGCGCTACCTTGGTGAAGACTGATGTCTTCTGCCGCCGATTTTCCGGATTCTTCTTGCTTCTGGCTCTGTAAGGGGGCCGTCGGCGCGGCTCCGGGACCGAACACCAATGGCCGGTTCCATGCGGTCGATCCCTCTGGAGCTAATGGTGTCCAGTAGCCTAAGAAGCCCAAGCTACCACCAGTTAGGTAGGTTCGCTTCTTCTCCCCTTAGTCCCTCGCTGCAGTGAGTCTGTTGCCAGCAGATCTCACTGTAAAATAAAAAACCTAACATATACTTTCTTTCTAGGAGCTCAGGAGAGCCCCTAGTGTGCATCCAGCTCGGCCGGGCACAGGATTCTAACTGGAGTCTGGAGGAGGGTCATGGTGGGAGGAGCCAGTGCACACCAGGTAGTCCTAATACTTTCTTAGCTGTGCCCAGTCTCCTGCGGAGCCGCTATTCCCCATGGTCCTTACGGAGTCCCCAGCATCCACTAGGACGTTAGAGAAATTCAACCATATAATAAAGTGGCTTTCCAAATAGATGCTTCCGATGTTATAATGCAGAGGAAACAGGAGGATTGGTAAGTGCAGTTCCAGATGGTAAATTCTATCATTCACTGGATAGATAATTAAAGCATATAATACCTCTCCGACAGGGGCTGGTATGAACTAGCCGAGCTTCCCCGGCTAGTCAGTCCTGCGTTGCCCGATGTTATGCACGGTGGAGAGGGAAGGTCGGGTGCCCAATGCTAGGCGCCTGCCGCTATGGAGGAATAAGCGGCAAGGTGTGCAGAAGGCGCCTTCTGCACACCTGGTCCAGGTGATTTATCCTTGTGCAATCCATACAGCTTCATCCCCACCAGAGCTGACTGGCTAACTGCTACAAGAGGCCGCTGCCCTCTACTCCATTACAGCAGCTCGTTACTACCGCCGGCCAGCAACTACGGGAACAGGAGATTGCCGCTTATTCCTCCATAGCGGCAGGCGCCTAGCATTGGGCACCCGACCTTCCCTCTCCACCATGCATAACATCGGGTAACGCAGGACTGACTAGCCGGGGACGCTCGGCTAGTTCATACCAGCCCCTGTCGGAGAGGTATTACAGGTTGAGTATACCTTATCCAAAATGCTTGGGACCAGAGGTATTTTGGATATCGGATTTTTCCGTATTTTGGAATAATTGCATACCATAATGATATATCATGGTGATGGGACCCAAGTCTAAGCACAGAATGCATTTATGTTTCATATACACCTTATACACACAGCCTGAAGGTAGTTTTAGCCAATATTTTTTATAACTTTGTGCATTAAACAAAGTGTGTCTACATTCACACAATTCATTTATGTTTCATATACACCTTATACACACAGCCTGAAGGTCCTTTAATACAATATTTTTAATAACTTTGTGTATTAAACAAAGTTTGAGTACATTGAGCCATCAAAAAACAAAGGTTTCACTATCACACTCTCACTCAAAAAAGTCCGTATTTCGGAATATTTGGATATGGGATAGTCAACCTGTATACGCTTTAATTATCTATGCAGTGAATGATAGAATTTACCATCTGGAACTGCACTTACCAATCCTCCTGTTTCCTCTGCATTATATGATAGGAAGCATCTATTTGGAAAGCCACTTTATTATATGGTTGAATTTTTACATCACCTGGGACAGATATAGGTGTGCTGCTAATTTACATGTTTTAATTGTTCTTATTAGGAGAATAAATATTTAATATATTACACGTTGTGCTCTCTATTCTTACATTGCTACTGACACACAGCGCAGCCACTTTTTGTTCTTTAGTTTGTCCATCCATCTCACATAGTGGTTGTGGCAAGCGCGGTGTCTCAGCAGCTTGTTTTTATTTTTCTGGTTTATTAAATCACCTATTTGGGTGAGGCGCTGTATAAGTAGTTTTCCCTGTTGTTATGACTGTTATCACCCAGTTTGTTATTGTTATTTCAAATTGTAAAGCGCAACGGAATTTGCTGCGCTATATAAGAAATTGTTAATAAATAAATAAATAATAAATAAATAAAAATCCCATGGTGCCGTAGGCGGCACAAAGGGAGGCTGGATGTGCAGAACCCCTTTCCAAAAGATCCGAACCTTCAGGAGGGAAACCAACTGTTTTTGGAAGAAAATGGATAGGGCCGAAATCTGGACCTTTACGGATCCCAACCTCAGGCCCATATCCACACCTGCTTGCAGGAAGAGCAGAAACCGTCCCAGTTGAAACTCCACCGTAGGAAACTTTTTGGACTCACACCAAGATACATATTTTTTCCAAATACGATGGTAATGTTTAGACGTTACTCCATTCCTAGCCTATATCAGGGTAGGAATAACCTTGTTCGGAATGCCTTTCTGAGCTAATATCTGGCGTTCAGCCTCCATGCCGTCAAACGTAGCCATGGTAAGTCTTGATAAGCGAACGGCCCCTGCTGCAGCAGGTCCTCCCGAAGAGGAAGAGGCCTTGCCTCTTCTAGCAGTAGATCCAGAAGATCCGCGTACCAAGCCCTTCTTGGCCAGTCCAGAGCAATGAGGATCGCCTGAACTCTTGTTCTCCTTATGAGTTTTAGAACTCTTGGAATGAGTGGAAGTGGAGGAAACACGAACATCGACTGGAACACCCACGGAGTCCCTAGGGCGTCCACCGCCACGGCTTGTGGGTTCCTCGACCTGGAACAATACCGCTGAAGCTTCTTGTTGAGTCGAGAGGCCATCATGTCTATTCGAGGTACACCCCAAAAGATCTGTTACCTCCGTGAACACCTCTGGATGGAGTCCCCATGTCATGTCTGCTGAGGAAGTCCGCTTCCCAGTTGTCTACTCCCGGAATGAAGATTTCTGACAGCGCCAACGCTTGTTTTTCTGCCCAGAGGATGATTCTTGTTACCTCTGACATTGCAGCGCTGCTCTTCTTTCTGTCCTGTCGGTTTATGTAAGCCACTGTTGTTACATTGTCCGACTGCACTTAAATGGCTCGATCTCGCAGAAGATGGGCCGCTTGGAGAGGACTGTTGTAGACGGCTCTTAGTTCCAGAATGTTTATTGGTAGGCCGGATTCCAGGCTTGACCACCTTCTTGGAAGGTTTACCCCTGAGTGACTGCGCCCCAGACCCGGAGGCTTGCATCAGTGGTTAGAAGGATCCAGTCCTGAATCCTGAACCTGCGGCCTTCCAGAAGGTGAGGTAGTCGTAGCCACCAGAGGAGTGAAATCCTGGCTTTTGGCGACAGATGTATTCTGTATCACCAACGCTTTTTCCCCCGGAAGACACACCCTCTGCACCTCTGTATCAAGGATCATTTCCAGAAAAGACAACTTCCTGGTCGGCTCCAAATGTGATTTTTGAAAAATCAGGATCCAACCGTGTTCCCTGAGCAGATGAGTCGTGAGAACAATGGACTTCAACAACCTCTCCCTGGACGCTGCCTTTATCAGCAGATCGTCCAGATATGGGATTATGTTCACCACCTGATTGTGGAGGAGAACCATCATCTCTACTATCACCTTGGTGAACACCCTCAGTGCTGTGGAGAGGCCGAATGGTAGAGCCTGGAATTGATAGTGACTGTCCAACAGTGCAAATCTGAGATAAGTATGGTGAGGTGACCAAATCGGAATGTGGAGGTACGCATCCTTGATATCCAGGAATACCAGAAACTCTCCCTCCTCCAGACATGAAATCACTGCTTCGGGAGACTCCATTTTGAATTTGAACACCCTCAGGTAAGGGTTCAGCGATTTCAAGCTCAAAATTGGTCTGACCGAACCATCCGTTTTTGGTACCACAAAAAGGTTTGAATAATAACCCTTGTTTTGCATATGGGGTGGAACTGGGACAATGACCTGTGATTTTCCCAATTTTAGGATGACTACCTGTAGGATAGCCCTGTCTGTAAGCAAAGCTGGCAAGCCTGATTTGAAGAATCTGTGAGGCGGGAGTTCTTGAATTCCAGTCTGTACCTCTGGGACACAATATCCTGTACCCAGGGATCCAGGCCGGATGACACCCAGACGCGGCTGAAACGTCTGATTCTCGCACCCACCAGCCCGTCCTCCAGGCTATGAGGTCCACAATCATGCTGAGGATTTTGAGGAACCAGATGCAGGTGTCTGGTTCTGGGAGCCTGCGGGTGCAGGCTTTTTGGATTTTGCCCGACCACCTCTAAAGAAAATAGTAGAAGGCTTGGGCTTTTTGTCTTAACGGTCCGAAAGGACTGCTGCACAGCTGAAGAAACGGTTTCTTCGTAGAAGGAGTAGCAGAGGGAAGGAAAGGTGACTTTCCCGAGGTTGCCGTGGAAATCCACGCATCCAACACTTCCCCAAATAGAGCCTGATCTGTGTAGGGTAGGTTCTCCACACTTCTCCTGGATTCCGCGTCTGCAGATCATTGGTGTAGCCAGAGTCCCCTGCAAGCAGATACCGACATGGAGGATATCCGTGCAGTCAGCGTACGCAGGTCTTTCATGGATTCCACCATGAACCACGCAGAATCCTGTATGTTACGTAAAAACAATTCAATGTAATTTCTATACATTGCATCCAAATCCTGACCACTTTACTATGGCTTTAGAAATCCATGCAAAGGCAATAGTGGGCCTTAAGGCCACTCCTGAAGCAGTGTATATGGATTTGAGCGTAGTGTCAATCTTACGATCATCTGGTTCTTTCAACGCGGTAGAACCAGGGACAGGTAAAACCACCTTTTTAGACAGTCTGGAAACAGATGCGTCAACAATTGGTGGGTTTTCCCATTATTTCCTATCTTCCTCAGGGAAGGGAAAAGAAACCAGAACTCTTTTTGGGATCTGGAATTTTTTCTCCGTTTTCTTTTTTTTAAATATAGCGTTTAAGTCTTTAGACATGGGAAAGGTTAGCTGGGCTTTCTTATTTTCAGTGAAGTAAGCCTCCCCAACCTGCTCAGGAGTAATGTCATTAATGTTTAACACATCTCTAATGGCCTCAATCATGAGCTGCACCCCCTTTGCAAGGGATGCCGCCCCCCCTCAGCACATGCCCATCACCGTCTGAAGTATCAGAATCTGTATCCGTGTCATCTTGCATAATTTGGGCAAGTGCACGTTCTGTGGGAACTTGCTAGGGGATTTTGCAGGAATAAGGACAGAGCCTGACCAAACTGCCATAGACTTCTTCATCTCCTTAGTTTCAGTCTCAGTATTAGCTTCAACAATAGGGATCTGAGACAAAGCATTACAATCCTGTGTCCCTAGACCTGGCTATGTGAGATAGTAAACACCCACACAGGGAAATGTCAGACACAGTTTCCCCCCCCCCGAGTATGCCACAGAGAGACAGAGATTGGAGCCAACCCACACACAGCGCTTTTTAAGGTAGTACTAATGAAACTACCAGCGCTGACTGTGCACCTTAATAGACTACACAGACTTTACACAGCCTCCCCCTCCCTTCTACAACCCCCTGGTACCGTACAAGATAGCTGGAGTTGATATGGAGGGACTGCTCTTCACTGACAGCGCGTCTGCAGGCAAGAAAATGGCGCTGAACGCTGCTGGGTCAGATCTGAGAAGCTCCGCCCCCTTTCATGGCACTGCTTCCGGTTCTTCTGAAGATTATACTGGCCTGAGGATTCATGCTGGCAGCAATCCTGGGACCCTGACAGGCTTGTTGGTCAGTGTAGGGTGTAGGCGCTGGCTCAGGGCATCCCTCACAGCGCCGCACTATGTACCGCTGAGCCACGGAGCGCAGTTAGTACTGCGCTCCATACCCTGTTGCCGCCATCTTCACATCGGCACCCCGCTTGCCAGGGGGCTGGTGACTAACTCGCCACTGATCTTCTGGCTCTGTAAGGGGGTGGCGGCATGCTGCTGGGGTGAGCGATCCCTTGTGGCAGCGAACGTTCGATCCCCTCAGGAGCTCAGTGTCCTGTCAGCGGAGATAGTGGCTCAGACCCCGCAGGGTGGACACTACTCCCCTCCTTAGTCCCTCGAAACAGGGAGGCTGTTGCCAGCAGCCTCCCTGTGCCTAAACTCTATTCAAAATAATAAAACTGAAAGAACTCCTATTGAGCTCCCCTAGCTGTGACCGGCTCCTCCGGGCACATTTTCTAAACTGAGTCTGGTAGGAGGGGCATAGAGGGAGGAGCCAGCCCACACTCTCAAACTCTAAAAGTGCCAATGGCTTCTAGTGGACCCGTCCATACCCCATGCTACTAATGTGGACCCCAGCATCCTCTCGGACGTAAGAGAAAAAGTTAGGCCGGCATCCCAAATGGCTGGCGAACTCGCACGTCGGACATATGAATAGGGAGGTTCACACTGTAAATTGTGTTACATAGAATACAGTATGTCTGCCTTTGCTCTTACACTAGAGCAATGTTAATAGACATAAATTGACAGTTTTGCAAATACCTGCTGAATTGTTATTATTGCTTTGATACTCAGTGTAATAGAGTGTATCATACGTTTCCTGAATGATCTCTTTATATGAAGGAAAATCACATGCAGAGGTGGGCTGCAATACAGGGCGCTGGTCCAGACTCCGTTCCATTGTGCATGCGGAATAAAATCTAGCAGGAGAAATGTCTTCTAGGGACTGCACAGGTTGCAGTCCTTAGGAGCCAAGTAACAGTAGTGAAACAAAGCAGCAGGGTCTCCCAGACTGGCAGTACCAGCGATTGTGCCTAGGAATAGCTGCGGATCTGTGTAGCACAGGCTGCTGCCCCTAGGAGCCAGGTAACAGAAGTGTAACAGAAGCAGAAGGGTCTCCCGGACTGGCAGTACCAGCGAATGTGCCTAGAAATAGCTGCGGATCTCTGCGGCACAGGTTGCAGTCCTTAGGAGCCAGGTAACAGTAGTGTAACAGAAGCAGAAGGGTCTCCCGGACTGGCAGTACCAGCGACTGTGCCTAGGAATAGCTGCGGATCTGTGTAGCACAGGCTGCAGCCCCTAGGAGCCAGGTAACAGAAGTGTAACAGAAGCAGAAGGGTCTCCCGGACTGGCAGTACCAGCGATTGTGCCTAGGAATAGCTGCAGATCTGTGCGGCACAGGTTGCAGTCCTTAGGAGCCAGGTAACAGTAGTGTAACAGAAGCAGAAGGGTCTCCCGGACTGGCAGTACCAGCGACTGTGCCTGCAGCTACATGACGTGCCTAGGAATAGCTGCAGATCTGTGTAGCACAGGTTGCCGTCCTTAGGAGCCAGGTAACAGTAGTGTAACAGAAGCAGAAGGGTCTCCCGGACTGGCAGTACCAGCGACTGTGCCTAGGAATAGCTGCGGATCTGTGTGGCACAGGCTGCAG
Organism: Pseudophryne corroboree; assembly: GCF_028390025.1. Taxonomy (NCBI): domain Eukaryota; kingdom Metazoa; phylum Chordata; class Amphibia; order Anura; family Myobatrachidae; genus Pseudophryne; species Pseudophryne corroboree. The sequence goes on from NC_086451.1 coordinate 442,360,121, forward strand.
CCCCTAGGCGCCAGGTAACAGCAGTGTAATAGAAGCAGAAGGGTCTCCCGGACTGGCAGTACCAGTGATTGTGCCTGCAGCTACATGACTTGCCTAGGAATAGCTGCATATCTGTGTAGCAGCGCCGCCTCTATACATCCCCTTGTGAGAGCGACTTTGTACCAGCTGTATCCTCGGTGCAAAGGATCTGGCTGCAGTCACCCGATCTTTGCGGACATTTAGCTGTTTAGTCCACAACAAACTTACCCTATGTGGGAATGCCCATATGGTGCCCAGTTACACTCATTTAGCTGAAAATGGAGACAGACTGGGTTCTGTGCTACTTTGAATAGACTCAGGCAGCCTTGGATGGATGCGTAGTACAGTCGTCACTTTGCGTGTGACGTCACATCTGTCCCTTTCACAGTATAACTGACAAAAGCTGCCAGTGGCTGTACCTGAAGCTGTATCCTTAATAGGCGACTAAAGGTGACTTTCACCAGAGATAGATTTGTACTTTTCTAACATTAGGGGTTATTCAGAGTTGTTAGCAAACCCCAAAAATGTGCAATTGGGCAAAACCATGTGCAGTGCAGGTGGGGCAGATGTAACATATGCAGAGAGTTAGATTTGGGTGGGGTGTGTTCAAACTGAAAATCAAAATGCAGTGTAAAAATAAAGCAGCCATTATTTACCCTTCACAGAAACAATATAACCCTCCTAAATGTAACTGTCTCTGCACATGTTACATCTGCCCCACCTGCACTGCACATGGTTTTGCTCAATTGCTAACTTTTTTGGTGGGAAAACAAGCTACCCCTCATCCCCTTAATTCCCCCCTTACTGCAGCCTAACCCTCCACCCCACAGCCTAAACCTAACTACCACTGCCTCGCTAGTGCTTACCACTCCGACAACCCGGCAGTCACTCAAACCAGTTGCCGGCGTTCTGATCAGTTTCGGGATTTTTCTTTTGCCGGAAATCCGAAACACATAATATACATATACGCACACATATACACAAACATTATGGTCATTATGGTGAAAGCGTATAAATTGACAATTATACTGTAAAGGTTATATTTAGCCATATGATCATAGCTGTATAATGGATTCTTACCAGAGTGGTATAAATACTGCTTCAGAAATCATCACTGCTGCAAGTACTTACCTTGGTCATTAAACATGGAGGAGAGAGGATCACCCAGGTAACGGCCGATACTCCAGGAAAAGAACATCACAAGGGAACAGAGTTTATGGTATAATACCCATAAGAGTCACCACATTTTGTACACAAAAGGGTCACCCAAGCTGACCCTAAATCCACAGACCATCCGCCTGTGGACATAAATGCTTGGGTGGAGGCACCTGTCATAGTATACTCATAGTAACATTGCTCGCTGTAACACAGGTGACACAGGGATAACAGTACATCTGTGGAAACCACATAGCAATATATAGGAAACTGCGATTTATAGGCCTAATTCCCAAATAGATGCAAAGATGTGACAATGAAGCTGCAAAACACTGAGAAATATTTTATCACTTTTTCTACCAACTGATCTTTAGTTTAAAATCCCTGAAAGTGTCACGACCCCCATTTATTCCCCCCCCCAACTGACTATAAGGATCACACTGTAATCCTGTCTCAGGAGCTCCTACATCAGCTGATCATGCCTGGCGATGATGTCACGGACACACTGAGCGGTTGGTTGGGAATCACTTCTCAGTACGAGTTGCAGGATGGAGGTAGGTTTCATTTTAGCTCTCTCATTTCTTTTATTTTCAGCCTCTTATCCTGTCCTAAACTATTCTCCGTTATCACAAAACGTCATTGTCATTTAGGGCTCCATCCAGGACGTTCAATTTCTCGTAAAAAACGCAGAAAGGAGGGTTTCCACATTTTACACAACCGGCTATTCAGGAAAGGGTTAACGGAGAAGATAACGCAATTATCTTGTCCGTTCATACCCATCTGGCTGAAATTCAGCAATCATAAAAACGTTATTCTTCCTGAGAAATCCTTACTTTATATAACGCCACTTCAGAATGTCGTTATACAAGGAAAATCCTTCATTTTGACGAAAAATGCAGGAGCGGGGAAAATATTCCCATCAGCCCCTGCAGCATTATTATACTCTGCCCTCTCCTCATCTTCTCTGTACTGCGGCATGTTCAGCTCCATCTCGCTGATGTGTTACATTGTTACTTCATGTAATTAAGATAAAATAATGTCAAAAATTTGAGGCTATTTATATTTAAATATATATTTTATTTGTATCTATCTACATAGGTTTATGGCCCAAATGTATTAAGCGCTAACAAGAGATAAATCTGAGACGCATAAGGAGAGAGAAAGCAGCAGCCAACCAGCTCCTAACTGTCATTTCTCTAACGTCCTAAGTGGATGCTGGGGACTCCGTAAGGACCATGGGGGAACAGCGGCTCCGCAGGAGACTGGGCACATCTAAAGAAAGCTTTAGGACTATCTGGTGTGCACTGGCTCCTCCCCCCATGACCCTCCTCCAAGCCTCAGTTAGATCTCTGTGCCCGAACGAGAAGGGTGCACACTAGGGGCTCTCCTGAGCTTCTTAGTGAAAGTTTTAGATTAGGTTTTTTATTTTCAGTGAGACCTGCTGGCAACAGGCTCACTGCATCGAGGGACTAAGGGGAGAAGAAGCGAACTCACCTGCGTGCAGAGTGGATTGGGCTTCTTAGGCTACTGGACATTAGCTCCAGAGGGACGATCACAGGCCCAGCTTGGATGGGTCCCAGAGCCGCGCCGCCGGCCCCCTTACAGAGCCAGAAGGCAGAAGAGGTCCGGAAAATCGGCGGCAGAAGACGTCCTGTCTTCAACAAGGTAGCGCACAGCACTGCAGCTGTGCGCCATTGCTCTCAGCACACTTCACACTTCGGTCACTGAGGGTGCAGGGCGCTGGGGGGGGGGCGCCCTGAGACGCAATAAAAACACCTTGGATGGCAAAAAAATGCATCACATATAGCTCCTGGGCTATATGGATGCATTTAACCCCTGCCAGAATCCATAAAAAAGCAGGAGAAAAGTCCGCGAAAAAGGGGCGGAGCCTATCTCCTCAGCACACTGGCGCCATTTTCCCTCACAGCTCCGTTGGAGGGAAGCTCCCTGTCTCTCCCCTGCAGTCACTACACTACAGAAAGGGTTAAAAAAAGAGAGGGGGGCACTAATTAGGCGCAGTATTAACTATACAGCAGCTATAAGGGGAAAAACACTTATATAAGGTTATCCCTGTATATATATAGCGCTCTGGTGTGTGCTGGCAAACTCTCCCTCTGTCTCCCCAAAGGGCTAGTGGGGTCCTGTCCTCTATCAGAGCATTCCCTGTGTGTGTGCTATATGTCGGTACTTTTGTGTCGACATGTATGAGGAGAAAAATTATGTGGAGACGGAGCAGATTGCCTGTAATAGTGATGTCACCCCCTAGGGGGTCGACACCTGAGTGGATGAACTGTTGGAAGGAATTACGTGACAGTGTCAGCTCTGTATAAAAGACAGTGGTTGACATGAGACAGCCGGCTACTCAGCTTGTGCCTGTCCAGACGTCTCATAGGCCGTCAGGGGCTCTAAAGCGCCCGTTACCTCAGATGGCAGATATAGACGCCGACACGGATACTGACTCCAGTGTCGACGGTGAAGAGACGAATGTGACTTCCAGTAGGGCCACACGTTACATGATTGAGGCAATGAAAAATGTTTTACACATTTCTGATAATACGAGTACCACCAAAAAAGGGGTATTATGTTCGGTGAGGAAAATCTACCTGTAGTTTTCCTGAATCTGAGAAATTAAATGAGGTGTGTGATGATGCGTGGGTTTCCCCCGATAACAACGGATAATTTCTAAAATGTTATTGGCATTATATCCTTTCCCGCCAGAGGTTAGGGTGCGTTGGGAAACACCCCCTAGGGGGGATAAAGCGCTCACACGCTTGTAAGGGCTCTACCTTCGCCTGAGATGGCCGCCCTTAAGGATCCTGCTGATAGAAAGCAGGAGGGTATCCTAAAAGGTATTTACACACATACTGGTGTTATACTGCGACCAGCAATCGCCTCAGCCTGGATGTGCAGTGCTGGGTTGGCGTGGTCTGATTCCCTGACTGAAAATATTGATACCCTAGATAGGGACAGTATATTTTTGCCTATAGAGCATTTAAAAGATGCATTTTTATATATGCGTGATGCACAGCGGAATATTTGCCGACTGGCATCAAGTCTAAGCGCGTTGTCCATTTCTACCAGTAGAGGGTTATGGACACGTCAGTGGTCAGGTGATGCGTATTCCAAACGGCATTTGGAAGTATTGCTTTATTAAGGGAGGAGTTATTTGGGGTCGGTCTTTCAGACCTGGTGGCCACGGCAACAGCTGGGAATTCCACGTTTGTACTCCAGGTCGCCTCTCAACATGAGAAGACGCCGTATTATCAGGCGCAGTCTTTTCGTGGACAAGCGGGCAAAAGGTTCCTCATTTCTGCCCCGTGACAGAGGGAGAGGAAAAAGGCTGCAGAAATCAGCCAGTTCCCAGGAACAGAAACCCTCTCCCGCCTCTGCCAAGCCCTCAGTATACGCTGGGGCTTTACAAGCAGAATCAGGCACGGTGGGGGGCCCGTCTCAATGAATTTCAGCGCGCAGTGGGCTCACTCGCAAGTAGACCCCTGGATCCTTCAGGTGATATCTCAGGGGTACAAATAAGAATTCGAGACGTCTCCCCCTCGCCGTTTCCTAAAGTCGGCTTTACCGATGTCTCCTTCTGACAGGGAGACAGTTTTGGAAGCTATTCACAAGCTGTATTCCCAGCAGGTGATAATCAAGATACCCCTCCTGCAACAGGGAACGGGGTATTATTCCACACTGTTGTGGTACCGAAGCCGGACGGCTCGGTGAGACCGATTCTAAATCTAAAATCTTTGAACACTTACGTACAGAGGTTCAAATTCAAGATTGAGTCACTCAGAGCAGTGATTGCGAACCTGGAAGAAGGGGACTACATGATGTCTCGGGACATCAAGGATGCTTACCTTCATGTCAAAATTTACCCTTCTCACCAAGGGTACCTCAGGTTTCTGGTACAGAACTGTCACTATCAGTTCAGACGCTGCCGTATGGATGGTACACGGCACCCCGGGTCTTTACCAAGGTAATGGCCGAAATGATGATATTCCTTTGAAGGAAGTGAATTTTAGTTATCCCTTCCTTGGACAATTCCCTGATAAGGGTAAGATCCAGGGAACAGTTGGAGGTCGGTGTAGCACTATCTCAGGTAGTGTTGCGGCAGCACGATTGGATTCTCAATATTCCAAAATCGCACCTGGTTCCGACGACGTGTCTTCTGTTCCTAGGGATGATCCTGGACACAGTCCAGAAAAAGGTGTTTCTCCCGTAGGAGAAAGCCAGGGAGTTATCCGAGCTAGTCAGGAACCTCCTAAAACCGAGCCAAGTCTCAGTGCATCAATGCACAAGGGTTCTGGGTAAAATGGTGGCTTCCTACGAAGCAATCCCATTCGGCAGATTCCACGCAAGAACTTTCCAGTGGGACCTGCTGGACAAATGGTCCGGATCGCATCTTCAGATGCATCAGCGGATAACCCTGTCACCAAGGACAAGGGTGTCCCTCCTGTGGTGGTTGCAGAGTGCTCATCTTCTAGAGGGCCGCAGATTAGGCATTCAGGACTGGGTCCTGGTGACCACTGATGCCAGCCTGCGAGGCTGGGGAGCAGTCACACAGGGAAGGAATATCCAGGGCTTATGGTCAAGCCTGGAGACATCACTTCACATAAATATCCTGAAGCTAAGGGACATTTACAATGCTCTAAGCTTAGCAAGACCTCTGCTTCAAGGTCAGCCGGTGTTGATCCAGTCGGACAACATCACGGCAGTCACCCACGTAAACAGACAGGGTGGCACAAGAAGCAGGAGGGCAATGGCAGAAGCTGCAAGGATTCTTCGCTGGGCGGAAAATCATGTGATAGCACTGTCAGCAGTATTCATTCCGGGAGTGGACAACTGGGAAGCAGACTTCCTCAGCACGACCTCCACCCGGGAGAGTGGGGACTTCACCCAGAAGTCTTCCACATGATTAAAAACTCGACAGGTATTGCGCCAGGTCCAGGGACCCTCAGGCAATAAGCTGTAGACGCTCTGGTAACACCGTGGGTGTACCAGTCAGGGTATGTGTTCCCTCCTCTGCCTCTCATACCCAAGGTACTGAGATTGATAAGATGGAGAGGAGTAAGCACTATATTCGTGGTTCCGGATTGGCCAAGAAGGACTTGGTAACCGGAACTTCAAGAGATGCTCACGGAGGATCCGTGGCCTCTACCTCTAAGAAGGGACCTGCTCCAGCAAGGACCCTGTCTGTTCCAAGACTTACCGCGGCTGCGTTTGACGGCATGGCGGTTGAACGCCGGATCCTGAAGGAAAAAAGGCATTCCGGATGAAGTCATCCCTATCCTGATCAAAGCCAGGAAGGATGTAACCGCAAAAACATTATCACCGCAATTGGCGAAAATATGTTGCGTGGTGCGAGGCCAGTAAGGCCCGACGGAGGAAATTCAACTGGGTCGATTCCTACATTTCCTGCAAACAGGAGTGTCTATGGGCCTGAAATTGGGGTCCATTAAGGTTCAAATTTCGGCCCTGTCAATTTTCTTCCAAAAAGAACTAGCTTCAGTCCCTGAAGTTCAGACGTTTGTAAAAGGGGTACTGCATATACAGCCTCCTTTTGTGCCTCCAGTGGCACTTTGGGATCTCAATGTAGTTTTGGGTTCCAAAAGTCACATTGGTTTGAACCACTTAAATCTGTGGAGTTAAAATATCTCACATGGAAAGTGGTCATGCTGTTGGCCCTGGCCTGGGCCAGGCGCGTGTCAGAATTGGCGGCTTTATCCTGAAAAAGCCCTTATCTGATTTTCCATTCGGACAGGGCGGAATTGAGGACTCGTCCTCAGTTTCTCCCCAAGGTGGTTTCAGCGTCTCACCTGAACCAACCTATTGGTGGTGCCTGCGGCTACTAGGGACTTGGAGGCCTCCAAGTTGCTAGACGTTGTCAGTGCCCTGAAAATATATGTTTCCAGGACGGCTGGAGTCAGGAAATCTGACTCGCTGTTTATCCTGTGTGCACCCAACAAGCTGGGTGCTCCTGCTTCTAAGCAGACTATTGCTCGTTGGATTTGTAGTACAATTCAGCTTGCACATTCTGTGGCAGGCCTGCCACAGCCAAAAATCTGTAAATGCCCACTCCACAAGGAAGGTGGGCTCATCTTGGGCGGCTGCCCGAGGGGTCTCGGCTTTACAACTTTGCCGAGCAGCTACTTGGTCAGGAGCAAATACGTTTGTAAAATTCTACAAAATTGATATCCTGGCTGAGGAGGACCTGGAGTTCTCTCATTTGGTGCTGCAGAGTCATCCGCACTCTCCCGCCCGTTTGGGAGCTTTGGTATAATCCCCATGGTCCTTACGGAGTCCCCAGCATCCACTTAGGACGTTAGAGAAAATAAGAATTTACTTACCGATAATTCTATTTCTCATAGTCCGTAGTGGATGCTGGGCGCCCATCCCAAGTGCGGATTGTCTGCAATACTTGTACATAGTTATTGTTACAAAAATCGGGTTATTATTGTTGTGAGCCATCTTTCAGAGGCTCCTCTGTTATCATGCTGTTAACTGGGTTCAGATCACAGGTTATACGGTGTGATTGGTGTGGCTGGTATGAGTCTTACCCGGGATTCAAAATCCTTCCTTATTGTGTACGCTCGTCCGGGCACAGTATCCTAACTGAGGCTTGGAGGAGGGTCATGGGGGGAGGAGCCAGTGCACACCAGATAGTCCTAAAGCTTTCTTTAGATGTGCCCAGTCTCCTGCGGAGCCGCTGTTCCCCCATGGTCCTTACGGAGTCCCCAGCATCCACTACGGACTATGAGAAATAGAATTATCGGTAAGTAAATTCTTATTTTTTCAAACACAGCATGTGACCTGGCAGTAAGGAGCTGATTGGCTGGTCATTTATCTCTCCTTATGTGTCTCAGATGTATCTCTTGTTAACGCTTAATACATTTGGGCCTATGTTAGAAATATATACATAGGCGTGCGCAGCTAATTTTATTAGGGGGTGCACCCCCGGAGGGGCATGTCTAGCACTGCCTTTTGAAGGCGTGTCTAGCACCACCCATAGACATGTCTAGAACTATTTTACATTCTCTCAGTAAAATCACATGGCTTAATCTAATTTCTCCGTAATAATAAAGTAGATATACTGCAATACACCCCAGAGAAACCATAATGAAATATAATGGTGCGACCACCAGGCAGTACTGACGGTCTACTACGGCATAACCCTGAGTGCTAGCTTCCGCTGTACCCTATTCACTGCTTACACTTCCACAATCCATCCCTGACCTAGTGGCGGAACTAGAGAGTTATGGGCCTAGGTGCATATGCATTCCCCTCCCCACCCCCCCACCCCCCCACTTGCACCCCCCAGCACTACACCCTAATTTTGAGTGGGCCACTCTGAAAAGTACGGGAGATTTATTGAGCCAAATGGGAGGCGATCACAAGACCGCCTGTCGGAAAACCGGCGCCACAGGCTTTTCTCCCTCTGTGAGTGTGCACGACACCCATAGAGGGAGAATAGATCCTTCGGTGAGCGTAGCGAGCCTGCAAGGGGCTTTCTAGCGCTCACCCCGCTGCAGGCATACTGGTGGTCAGTATCATGACAGCCGGGATCCCGGCCTCCGGTAAGAGGTATGTATTCTGGAACAAACATTTCCATTCTAAGATAACATAAGTAGGTTTATAATGTACACATGTGCCATCAGAGCCGCATGTGCCTCTTTCTATGCCAACAGACCCCTCCTCTGCAGGACACCAGCATTTGTCACACATGTTCCCATGCTCACCAGCTACTAGCCAGTTGTACCCCTTATTCACATTATGAGTCAAAATTCACATTATGCCACACAGTATGAGCCGAAATTCACATTACGCCACACAGTATGAGCCTAAATTCACATTACGCCACACAGTATGAGCCAAATTCACATTACGCCACACAGTATGAGCCGAAATTCACATTACGCCACATGGCATGAGACGAATTTCACATTACGCCACACGGTATGAGACGAATTTCACATTATGCCACACAGTATGAGCCAAAATTCACATTACGCCACAGCGTATGAGCCAAAATTCACATTACGCCACACAGTATGAGCTGAAATTCACATTACACCACATGGTATGAGACGAATTTCACATTACGCCACACAGTATGAGCCGAAATTCACATTACCCCACATGGCATGAGACGAATTTCACATTATGCCACACAGTATGAGCCGAAATTCACTTTTTGACATACAGTATGAACTGAAATTAACGTTATGCCACACAGTATTATCCAAAACTCACGTTATGTCACACAGTATGAGCTGGAATTCACATTATGGCAAACTGTATGCCCCCAGCAGTGCCAGATACACATAATACCCCCATAGTGCTCACCGTTATTATAAAAGTATAACACATTATTAATAATACCTGTAATAAATATTTTGAGGGATATAAATAATCCATAGTAATAAAAAAAAATCCAAATTTAACATATTATACAGAGCTGTCTCAGTGACACACTGACAGAGAGTGTGTGTCTTAAGGCCCATGCACACTGGGCGATTGTGAGCTGAGAGCAGGTCACTTTTGGTGTGTTGACCTGCTTTCAGCTCAAAACCACCCAGTGTGTATGCCCCGGCGATGAGCGTTGATGCGCGCCTACCAGCAGATGAACAGTGCGGTGGACGGCTTTCCATAGCGTCCTGTTATGGAAAGCCATGCACCCCCACTGACATCGCTGGGCGATTTTCAGCCCAGCGATGTCAGCGATCATCCCTGTGCATACACGCTGGGCAGAAACGTCCAGTGTGTATGCACCTATATACTCTCTGCTGAGTGCTGAACTGTCTCAGGCTCGCTCAGCTGTGTCCTCCACTTCAGCAGCGGCTCCGATTCCTCCTGAGAGGAACGCTACCTGGGCTGGGCCAGTGAAGTTGGCGTGGCTGGCGGCAGCAGTTACAGGACAGTGAGGACACAGCGCAGAGGCAAACACATATATATATATATATATATCACATAGTACACATAAACACACACAGCATACATACACACACGGTAAACTCACATAATAGTGTACATACACATAAATGATATACTTACATACATAAACACACATAGCAGTAGTACACAACATGCATACATACAGTACACACGTACACTAGTAAACAGATACACAGCTGACACCATAGTATACATTCTGTAGTGTACACACACACATCTCTTTCACAAAAAACACAGCCACCATAATTGCATATAGACACTGCCAGCCCCTGCCGAGTCAGCGAGAGCCCGCCTGGCTAGCATCTTTAATCAAAGACACCCGCGTACCGATCTCCCCCCACTGGACCCGCAACTACCGCCGTCCACCCCCATGAGAAGGAAGGAGCTGCTCTCACTTACCCCCTTGCGCGTGCGTTGCCGCAGGAGGAGACTGAAGAGCGGGGGCGGGAGGCGGCGCTTGACATCAGTCACCCGCTGGGCTGCCATTCGTGACACCAGCATGTGCCTCTATTTACTATATTGTCCGTGGCGGGCGGCGGGCGCAGCGGCAGTTTTCAGTGACAGACTCACGATTAACACAGGCGTGGAGTGCGGGGGGGTGCCAGACATTAGGGGGTGCCTGTGCGCACCAGGCAACCCCCGTGCGCACGCCTATGAATATATATATAAACTTATTTCACTGTTTATTAATAAACACCTATAGACGATATTTAACTAAAGCTAATGCTAGTATGTGAATGTCGCCATCTAGTGGCGCAACTTGAAAATAACAGGCTAAGTGGAGAATAATTTAAGAGTTTCGTATATAGCGCAGCATATTCTGTTGCGCTTTACAATTAGGGAGGTCTACTTCCTAAGCCTAAGATGGAGATAAAGTGGACGGAGAGAAAGCACCAGCCAATCAGCTCCTAACTGTCATGTTACAGGCTGTGTATGATAAATGACAGTTAGGAGCTGATTGGCTGGTACGTTATCTCCATCCAAGCCTTAGTAAATAGACTTCTTACTCCCCATTCAGGCGCGCTGCCTCACACAGGTCCCGCCAGTACGCATGCTCCTGATGACGTCACCAATAGTGTACCCATCACCACGGTCACAGACTGTATTAGAGAAAAGTACAATAAAGTTTAGTGAAACGAGCACTCTTAAAACTGCCTTAGAGATACGAGTGCGGTGTATAATAGTAATGCACGATGTATATCAAATATATTAAAGATATAAAAGACATTAAAAACTGTTATTTCACTGTTAATTTGTTAATAAACACCTATACACAATATTTAACTAAAGCTAATGCTAGTATGTGATTGTCGCCATCTAGTGGCGTAACCTGAAAATAACAGGCTTAGGGCCTCATTCAGTAAGAGCAGAATCTGCTACTCTTTCACTCGGATGCTGGGAGCCGCCCATTCATGCTACCCACTGCCCACCAACTGCGACCACGCTCTCTCTATATATATACACACATCATTAATATGCCGTTTTCTCACACATTGTATCAAAGTGGGTCTTGTACACAATGCTGTAGCCGGGTACTAATGGGCCCTCCACCCCCAACGTATATGAGACATCATGAGGTCACTAAGGGGGGTCTGGACCAGGGAGCTGAGCATCCTAAGGACTCATCAGGTGGCTCTCCAGGCTGCAGGGTGCCAGCGATGGTCCCACATCCTCTGCCTTGTGCCCTGAGCAGTACCACTTCTAGTTACTGCCCTGCTTGTGCTCAGGTGTTCATACACACTGACATAGACATCAACAAACTGTGCGTAACACACAGGAGTAGACACCGAAGCTCTTGTTGTTTCAGTCTTCAAGAAACTGCTGATCCATCTCTTCCAGAGGGAGATGTTTAGTTTTAGTTAAATAAAATGTTAAACTTCTCTCTTTCCCTCTGTAGGAGTTTCAGGAGTTTCAGCAATGTTTGCGTTTGCAGAGAGCGTAAGTGATGTTTTCTTCTTCTCACTGTAACTCCAAATTACCTATAACACAACCCTCAGGGCAGCCATATATGTGATACGTAGTATGTGTTGTGAGTTTCTGTGTTCCATAATATTCTGTATTTTCTGCTTGTAGGGAATTCTATAGACAAATGAATACACGGGCACCTGGTCATGTAAGTGATCTACATATATAAAAGCCAAATACCACTGATTGACTCACGGACCCATCACCAAATCTCCGGAACCATGAGGACTAGGAACTTGACATTTGGACAGTAGCTTTGGTTTGTGACGTAGGCACTCACTAAGAAGGGAGTTTTCAAAAGTCCACCCCAAAGGGGTGCAAAGGGGTGAATTGTTTATTTTTTTTAAGATACATTTTTCATTATCTCTTAATCCAGATAAGACTTACATTTGGTTTGTGCATACAAACGTTACCAAATGAAGTGCCTGAGTAGGTGTATATATTTTTAGCAGCATGATAATCTAGGTTTAAAAACAATTATTTTTTAAGATTTTTTTTTAACTGACAATCTGTCGATTTTTTGTTTCATTTTACATTGGAGGATTGTTAGGGGCTTCTTTAGCATCCACCCGAAACTCTCTCCATTCCCCAGAATTCCTCTGATCCCATCAGACTACCATTTCCAGTTCAATGGCTGCAGTTCCCGGTAAATGTCGGCTACGCCATGACCAGTAACAAAGCTCAGGGGCAGAGTGTGAAAGTGGCTGGTGTGGATCTGAGGAGTGACGGCTTCTCCCATGGAGATATATGTTGCCGGTTCCAGAGTCAGGTGCTCCGACAGCCCGGCCATTCTTCAGCCTGAAGGAAAGACTAAAAATTAAGTTTTCCAGGAAGTCCTTCAATGTTAAACGCACAAAAATACTTGAAATTCCATAGCGAAGCACGGGTATTCAGCTAGTTTAATACACGCACACAGACAGGAATAGTGAAATGTATAATACATATTTAAAAGTTTATATTGTCTACTGATCCTTTTCTTTTTCTCCCTTCTGCAGCAAGGCTTTGATGTACCAGGTAAGTCCCAAGATGTTATATGGCTTTTACTCTCTGTTATACCAGCCAAGAGTACGAAATAAGTTTTATTATATGCAAACGTTTTAAAAATATATATATAAATCTAAAAATACTCATTTTATGTTTCAGAGATACAGCCATGGGAGGAGGAGGACGGGTAATTATATTATTTTATTTAATGTTTGGACATTTTAGGTCTGGTAGAACCACATTAATAATAGCACAGGTCTAAACATAATTTTTATGAAAGAATACTGTATGATGTTATTTTATAAACCGATGAGGTTACTTGAATAAAAAGTGCATGCTCTGTAACAACTTAACATTCTGGCAGTGTCATACCGGTGCAGTGTCCTCAGGGGAAATGGACTGGTAGGGGGTCCACGGAAGGGAGGTGTGGTCAGCTGATTGAAGGGGTGTGACAGAGTATCACAATTTCCACCCTTATAATACAGAGAGCAATGCAGTGACTGCCATATAATAGAAAGCAATGCAGTGACGGCCATATAAAACACAGCAATGCAATGACATCATATAATATAAAGAGCAACGCAGTGACTGTAATAATACAGAGACAACACAGTGACTGCCAAATACAGACAAAACAAACACCCTCACATAAACCTTTACTTACCGGTTTATTTATCTCTGAAGTCCTGTGTGTCCAGGCTGATCCACTTTGATTCACGTAGTCATCCCCTGTTTAAAAAGAGGGGGGGGAGGGGGAAAGCATCAATTCTACAGCAAGTTTATTCCCACAGGCTGAGGTCAGACCATGGTCTAGATACACAGTACTATGCAGCGGCTTTTACCAGCTACCAATTCTCTGCAGATTTGGCCCTGAAATTTAAACCAAACACAACTGGTTTTAAATTTAATATTGATGCCACTTTGAATTTCAGGGTCGAACCTGTTGAGAATAACCGGTTTCCAAAATCCCCCATTATTATTATTCTGTATAGTCAGGCAGTGTTGTGTCACTTTTTTTCTTTAGATTGCAATACTGCTCTGTTGTGCTTTGTGCATCTGATATCATTGTAACTTTTTTTTATTCTTTTTCTAACAGAGCTGTGATGACATCTGGGTAACTACCTACAGTCTTGTTTTATTTTTCTAACAGATAAGTCACATAGGATTATATATTTTAATAATTTAATCAGCTCCTTGTTACAAAACTGTACATCACAAAGTAACAGAAAGTAATGCTGTATACTGTTATCCAGCACGTATTGTATGATTTACATTCTCACACGTTTTCTTTTCCTCTATGTGTAATAACCCACCCAGAATGGTATTGGATGACAGGCTCAGGTATGTATATCATTGTAACATGTTGTATTATGGAATATAGACAACGCGTATCTGTAGTAATGCTGCATACTGTTATACACCTATATAGCAGGTATATTATGATTAAGATTCTCACACATTTCCTTTTCCTCTGTGTAGCTTGTCTTCTGATGACACCATGTTTGGCATGTAAGTATATCTTTCTATGTCTTACTATGGGATACAGAAAAAACATCTCTATGTGCTAGTGTTGTGCTTAACAATCAGACACAGTTTTAACTTTTTCTTCTTCTTCTTCTTTTTCTAACAGCCCTGATCTGCCCTATGAGTAAGTACCTACATTCTTTATTTATATTTCTAACAGATACGTTACTTATGATGGTATATTTTAATCATTTAGCTGTTAAAAAAATCTACTTCATTAAGTAACATAATACTGAATACTGTAATACAGCTCTATAACAGGTATAGTATGATTTACATTCTCACACTTTCTTTTCCTCTGTGTAGTACGTCATCTGAGGGAGATCTGAGTGAGATGTACGGATATCTTTGTAACATGTCTTATTATGGGATATAGAAATGACATATCTATGTGCTAATGATGTGCTTGAGATTCAGATATAGTTTGAACTTTTTTCTTCTTCTTTTTCTAACAGCCCTGATCTGCCCTATGAGTAAGTACCTATGTTCTTTATATTTCTAATAGATAAGTCCCTTATCGTATATTTCTCTGACGTCCTAAGTGGATGCTGGGGACTCCGTCAGGACCATGGGGATTAGCGGCTCCGCAGGAGACAGGGCACAAAAATAAAAGCTTTAGGACTAGGTGGTGTGCACTGGCTCCTCCCCCTATGACCCTCCTCCAAGCCTCAGTTAGGTTTTTGTGCCCGGCCGAGAAGGGTGCAATCTAGGTAGCTCTCCTGAGCTGCTTAGAATAAAAGTATAGACTTAGGTTTTTTTATTTTCAGTGAGTCCTGCTGGCAACAGGCTCACTGCATCGAGGGACTAAGGGGAGAAGAAGCGAACTCACCTGCGTGCAGAGTGGATTGGGCTTCTTGGCTACTGGACATTAGCTCCAGAGGGACGATCACAGGCCCAGCCATGGATGGGTCCCGGAGCCGCGCCGCCGGCCCCCTTACAGAGCCAGAAGAGTGAAGAGGTCCAGAAATCGGCGGCAGAAGGCATCTTGTCTTCAAGAAAGGTAGCGCACAGCACTGCAGCTGTGCGCCATTGCTCTCAGCACACTTCACACTCCGGTCACTGAGGGTGCAGGGCGCTGGGGGGGGGGCGCCCTGAGACGCAATGAAAACACTATTTATGGTAAAAAATACATCACATATAGCTCTTGGGCTATATGGATGTATTTAACCCCTGCCATTTTACCTCATAAAAAGCGGGAGAAAGGCCGCCGTGAAGGGGGCGGAGCCTATCTCCTCAGCACACAAGCGCCATTTTCCCTCACAGCTCCGCTGGAAGGACGTCTCCCTGACTCTCCCCTGCAGTCCTGCACTACAGAAACAGGGTAAAAAAGAGAGGGGGGGGCACTAATTTGGCATATAAGAACATATATAGCAGCTATAAGGGAGAAACACTTATTTATAAGGTTGTCCCTATACATATATAGCGCTCTGGTGTGTGCTGGCAAACTCTCCCTCTGTCTCCCCAAAGGGCTAGTGGGGTCCTGTCCTCTATCAGAGCATTCCCTGTGTGTGTGCTGTGTGTCGGTACGCGTGTGTCGACATGTATGAGGAGGAAAATGGTGTGGAGGCGGAGCAATTGCCTGTATTAGTGATGTCACCCCCTAGGGAGTCGACACCTGACTGGATGGTCTTATTTAAGGAATTACGTGATAGTGTCAGCACTTTACAAAAAACTGTTGACGACATGAGACAGCCGGCAAGTCAGTTAGTGCCTGTCCAGGCGTCTCAAACACCGTCAGGGGCTCTAAAGCGCCCATTACCTCAGTCGGTCGACACAGACACAGACACGGACACTGACTCCAGTGTCGACGGTGAAGAAACAAACGTATTTTCCAGTAGGGCCACACGTTACATGATCACGGCAATGAAGGAGGCTTTGCATATTTCTGATACTACAAGTACCACAAAAAAGGGTATTATGTGGGGTGTGAAAAAACTACCCGTAGTTTTTCCTGAATCAGAAGAATTAAATGAAGTGTGTGATGATGCGTGGGTCTCCCCCGATAAAAAATTGCTGATATCTAAGAAATTATTGGCATTATACCCTTTCCCGCCAGAAGTTAGGGCGCGTTGGGAAACACCCCCTAGGGTGGATAAGGCACTCACACGCTTATCAAAACAAGTGGCGTTACCGTCTCTTGATACGGCCGCCCTCAAGGAGCCAGTTGATAGGAAGCTGGAAAATGTCCTAAAAAGTATATACATACATACTGGTGTTATACTGCGACCAGCGATTGCCTCAGCCTGGATGTGCAGCGCTGGGGTGGCGTGGTCGGAGTCCCTGACTGAAAATATTGATACCCTGGACAGGGACAGTATTTTATTGACTATAGAGCGTTTAAAAGATGCGTTTCTATATATGCGTGATGCACAGAGGGATATTTGCACCCTGGCATCAAGAGTAAGTGCGATGTCCATTTCTGCCAGAAGATGTTTATGGACACGACAGTGGTCAGGTGATGCGGATTCCAAACGGCATATGGAAGTATTGCCGTATAAAGGGGAGGAGTTATTTGGGGTCGGTCTTTCGGACCTGGTGGCCACGGCAACAGCTGGAAAATCCACCTTTTTACCCCAACTCACCTCTCAGCAGAAAAAGACACCGTCTTTTCAGCCTCAGTCCTTTCGTCCCCATAAGGGCAAGCGGGCAAAAGGCCAGTCATATCTGCCCCGGGGTAGAGGAAAGGGAAAAAGACTGCAGCAGACAGCCTCTTCCCAGGAACAGAAGCCCTCCACCGCTTCTGCCAAGTCCTCAGCATGACGCTGGGGCCTTACAAGCGGACTCAGGTGCGGTGGGGGGTCGTCTCAAGAGTTTCAGCGCGCAGTGGGCTCACTCGCAAGTGGACCCCTGGATCCTACAGGTAGTATCCCAGGGGTACAGATTGGAATTCGAGACGTCTCCCCCTCGCAGGTTCCTGAAGTCTGCTTTACCAACGTCTCCCTCCGACAGGGAGGCAGTATTGGAAGCAATTCACAAGCTGTATTCCCAGCAGGTGATAATCAAAGTACCCCTCCTACAACAGGGAACGGGGTATTATTCCACACTGTTGTGGTACCGAAGCCGGACGGCTCGGTGAGACCGATTCTAAATCTAAAATCTTTGAACACTTACATACAAAGGTTCAAATTCAAGATGGAGTCACTCAGAGCAGTGATAGCGAACCTGGAAGAAGGGGACTATATGGTGTCCCTGGACATCAAGGATGCTTACCTTCATGTCCCAATTTGCCCTTCTCACCAAGGGTACCTCAGGTTCGTAGTACAGAACTGTCATTATCAGTTTCAGACGCTGCCGTTTGGATTGTCCACGGCACCCCGGGTCTTTACCAAGGTAATGGCCGAAATGATGATTCTTCTTCGAAGAAAAGGCGTCTTAATTATCCCTTACTTGGACGATCTCCTGATAAGGGCAAAGTCCAGGGAACAGTTGGAGGTCGGAGTAGCACTATCTCGGGTACTGCTACAACAGCACGGGTGGATTCTAAATATTCCAAAATCGCAGCTGATCCCGACGACACGTCTGCTGTTCCTAGGGATGATTCTGGACACAGTCCAGAAAAAGGTGTTTCTCCCGGAGGAGAAAGCCAGGGAGTTATCCGAGCTAGTCAGGAACCTCCTAAAACCAGGAAAAGTGTCAGTGCATCATTGCACAAGGGTCCTGGGAAAAATGGTGGCTTCTTACGAAGCGATTCCATTCGGCAGATTTCACGCAAGAACTTTTCAGTGGGATCTGCTGGACAAATGGTCCGGATCGCATCTTCAGATGCATCAGCGGATAACACTGTCTCCGAGGACAAGGGTGTCTCTTCTGTGGTGGCTGCAGAGTGCTCATCTACTAGAGGGCCGCAGATTCGGCATTCAGGATTGGATCCTGGTGACCACGGATGCCAGCCTGAGAGGCTGGGGAGCAGTCACACAGGGAAGAAATTTCCAGGGAACGTGGTCAAGTCTAGAGACTTCTCTCCACATAAATATACTGGAGCTAAGGGCAATTTACAATGCTCTATGCCTAGCAAGACCTCTGCTTCAAGGTCAGCCGGTGCTGATCCAGTCGGACAACATCACGGC
The DNA here is from genome assembly GCF_028390025.1 of Pseudophryne corroboree. NCBI lineage: Eukaryota > Metazoa > Chordata > Amphibia > Anura > Myobatrachidae > Pseudophryne > Pseudophryne corroboree. Next base: position 442,378,786 of record NC_086451.1, read on the forward strand.
AGTCGCCCATGTAAACAGACAGGGCGGCACAAGAAGCAGGAGGGCAATGGCAGAAGCTGCAAGGATTCTTCGCTGGGCGGAAAATCATGTGATAGCACTGTCAGCAGTGTTCATTCCGGGAGTGGACAACTGGGAAGCAGACTTCCTCAGCAGGCACGACCTCCACCCGGGAGAGTGGGGACTTCACACGGAAGTCTTCCACATGATTGTGAACCATTGGGAAAAACCAAAGGTGGACATGATGGCGTCCCGCCTCAACAAAAAACTGGACAGGTATTGCGCCAGGTCAAGGGACCCTCAGGCAATAGCTGTGGACGCTCTGGTAACACCGTGGGTGTACCAGTCAGTGTATGTGTTCCCTCCTCTTCCTCTCATACCCAAGGTACTGAGAATTATAAGACGGAGAGGAGTAAGAACTATACTCGTGGCTCCGGATTGGCCAAGGAGGACTTGGTACCCGGAACTTCAAGAGATGCTCACAGAGGACCCATGGCCTCTGCCGTTAAGAAGGGACTTGCTTCAGCAAGGACCCTGTCTGTTCCAAGACTTACCGCGGCTGCGTTTGACGGCATGGCGGTTGAACGCCGGATCCTAAGGGAAAAAGGCATTCCGGAAGAGGTCATACCTACCCTGGTCAAAGCCAGGAAGGAGGTGACCGCACAACATTATCACCGCATTTGGCGAAAATATGTTGCGTGGTGTGAGGCCAGGAAGGCCCCCACGGAGGAATTTCAACTCGGTCTATTCCTGCATTTCCTGCAAACAGGAGTGTCTATGGGCCTCAAATTGGGGTCCATTAAGGTTCAAATTTCGGCCCTGTCGATTTTCTCCCAGAAAGAATTGGCTTCAGTTCCTGAAGTCCAGACATTCGTCAAGGGAGTACTGCATATACAACCCCCTTTTGTGCCTCCAGTGGCACCGTGGGATCTCAACGTAGTTCTGGGATTCCTCAAATCACATTGGTTTGAACCGCTCAAATCTGTGGATTTGAAATATCTCACATGGAAAGTGACCATGCTGTTGGCCATGGCCTCGGCCAGGCGAGTGTCAGAATTGGCGGCTTTGTCTCACAAAAGCCCATATCTGATTTTCCATTCGGACAGGGCAGAACTGCGGACTCGTCCCCAGTTTCTCCCTAAGGTGGTGTCAGCGTTTCACCTGAACCAACCTATTGTGGTGCCTGCGGCTACTAGGGACTTGGAGGACTCCAAGTTGCTAGACGTTGTCAGGGCCCTGAAAATATATATTTCCAGGACGGCTGGAGTCAGGAAAACTGACTCGCTGTTTATCCTGTATGCACCCAACAAGCTGGGTGCTCCTGCTTCTAAGCTCGTTGGATTTGTAGTACAATTCAGCTTGCACATTCTGTGGCAGGCCTGCCACAGCCAAAATCTGTAAATGCCCATTCCACAAGGAAGGTGGGCTCATCTTGGGCGGCTGCCCGAGGGGTCTCGGCTTTACAACTTTGCCGAGCTGCTACTTGGTCAGGGGCAAACACGTTTGCAAAATTTTACAAATTTGATACCCTGGCTGAGGAGGACCTGGAGTTCTCTCATTCGGTGCTGCAGAGTCATCCGCACTCTCCCGCCCGTTTGTGAGCTTTGGTATAATCCCCATGGTCCTGACGGAGTCCCCAGCATCCACTTAGGACGTCAGAGAAAATAAGAATTTACTTACCGATAATTCTAATTCTATTTCTCGTAGTCCGTAGTGGATGCTGGGCGCCCATCCCAAGTGCGGATTGTCTGCAATACTTGTACATAGTTATTGTTACAAAAATCGGGTTATTATTGTTGTGAGCCATCTTTTCAGAGGCTCCTCTGTTATCATGCTGTTAACTGGGTTCAGATCACAAGTTGTACAGTGTGATTGGTGTGGCTGGTATGAGTCTTACCCGGGATTCAAAATCCTTCCTTATTGTGTACGCTCGTCTGGGCACAGTATCCTAACTGAGGCTTGGAGGAGGGTCATAGGGGGAGGAGCCAGTGCACACCACCTAGTCCTAAAGCTTTTATTTTTGTGCCCTGTCTCCTGCGGAGCCGCTAATCCCCATGGTCTTGACGGAGTCCCCAGCATCCACTACGGACTACGAGAAATAGAATTATCGGTAAGTAAATTCTTATTTTTACTCATTTTGCTGTTAAAAAAAATCTACTTCATTAACTAATATAGCGGTAAATGTATTATGTGTCGATATTGGGGAGAAGCGGTATCAGCCCACATTATGTGCACTATACCGCTTCTCCCCCATGTATGATGGCAGCGGTGTCTGCAAGGTGACAGGGACGCCCCTGTCCTTATCGGCGCTGCTATCTAAAAGATAGCAGGCCGATATGCGAGGGCAATGTTTCGATACCTGCAGCTGCCGATTTTGAGTAGCGAGATCCTGCACATGCGCAAAGGGAGGCAGAGCACGTCATCTCTGAGCTGACGCGCTGTGAGCTCAGGGGGACATCGCCGGAGCATGGAGCTTTCGCTCCCCCGCTTCGGCAGACAAGATGTTAATACATCTTGTCGATATCCCTTCCTGTTTCCCCTCGGTAATGAGGCAAAGCAGGAAGTGTTATTATGGCAGGATATGTGCCGCTATAATACATTTATCTGATGATACTGAATACCATAATACAGCTATATAACAGGTATAGTATGATTTACAGTCTCACACACTTTTCTTTTCCTCTATATATAGTACACCATTTGAGGGAGATCGCTCGAAGGAGATGTATGTCTATCTTTATAACATGTCTTATTATGGTATGTAGAAATAACCTATGTGCAAATGTGATTGAGTATTAGATATAGTTTAAACTTTTTCATTATTATTATTTCTAACAGCTCTGCGTGGAGTGACCCAGTCACAACTTTTAAGTAAGTACCTACATACTCTTGTTTAATGTTCTAACAGATAAGTTATTTATGATCGCATATTTTAATAAATTCCTTGTAAAAAAAAAAAATCTACTTTATTAAGTTACATAATATTGCTGAATACTGGTACACACTTACATAGCATGATTAGAGTCTCACACATTTTCTTTTTCTCTATGTGTAGTCCACCATCGGAGGAAGAACCTCATGAGATGTATGTATATCATAACATGTTGTATTATAGGATATAGAAATAACGTATCTATGTGCTAATGTACGCATCGGATATAGTTTTACATTTGTATTATTTGTATTCTTTTCTAACAGCACTGTGTGGAGTGATCCTGTGATCACTTTTTATAAGTAAGTACCTACATTCTCTTATTAAATATTCTAACAGATAAGTTATTTATGATCGTATATTTTAATCATTTAATCAGTATTAAGCTAAAAAATAATGCTGAATACTGTTACAGTGATCGCGCTCCGCGAAAAAATTGGGTCCCAGGGACCTCTCACTTTAAAAAAATTGGGGTCCTACGCCACTTTTTCCGGGTCCCATCACATATTATGGGGGGTGAGGGCAGGCAGCAGTTGGGACAATGCTGGGGAAAAAGGAGGGGTATATATATATATATATATATATACTAGGTGCTTCATCGCGCCCTACGGGCGCTCTTCACACCGTCGCAAGGGGCTACGCCCTGTTAACCCTTGCATGCCTTTCTGGGGTTCAATATTTGTATTATATGGAGTATTACCTGCATTCCTTTGTAAGTGGGTAAATATTGCACAATGAAAGGGCGTGCGATGGTGAAGGAGGCGCAGCCCCTTGCGACGGCGTGAACAGCACCTGCAGGGAACGATGTACAGAATGTAGTGGGTGCGGGGGGGGACTGCGGATGGGGGAGGGTGTCTGTAGATGCTGCGGGTGGAGGGGGGGCGGAAGCGGGGGGGAGGCCGGATGGTGAAGGGTCGGGAGGTGCTGAGGGTGGGGGAGAGGCAGAGGAGTGGGGGCTTCAGATGGGGGAGGGCTCCGGAGGCACTGCAGGTGGGGGAGGGGCAGGGGTGCCACGGGTGGGAGGGGGGCAGGTGCAGGGATGTTGCGGATGCGTGAAGGGTTCTGGAGGTGCTGTGGGATGGGAAGGGGCGGGGGTGCCGGGGGTGGGGTAGGGGGTCCGGAGGTGCCATGGGTGGGGGAGGGGCAGGTGCAGGTGGTGCGGCGGATGGGGAAGGGGGTCCGGAGGCGCTGCAGGTGGTGGAGGGGCAGGTGCAGGGGTGCCGTGGGTGGGATAAGTGGGTGAGGGGGGGGGACCGCGGATGGAGGAGGGTGTCTGCGGGTGGAGGGGGGGGCAGGTGTTGGGGGAGACATATATGGGGGGTGGATGGTGGAGGGGGTCTGGAGGTACTGTGGGTGGTGGAGGGGCGGCGTAGTGGGAGCCGCCGGTGGTGTAGGGGGTCTGGAGACACAGCGTGTGGGGGAGGGGTGGAGTGCCAGTGGCGCACCCAGGGGGGGTTTCCGAGTACCCAGAAACCCCCCTCCACTAAAAAAAAAAAAAAAAAAAAATTTTTTTTTTTTTTTTTAGCTGCATGAGTATTATTAATGACTGTCTAGCGTCCTCTGCAGCCTGCTGTCTTCCTGGTGGCACTTGCAAGTGCAATAAAAGTTTACTTTTTTTTAATTATAGTACATATATATCCATGTGCCTACATATATACACATGTATATACATACATACATACGTACGTACATACATACATATAAACACACACACACACACACACACACACACACACACACACACATATGATATATATATATATATACATGTGTATATATATGTGTACTGTATGTGTGTATATATATATATATATATATATATATATATGTATGCATGTTTAATATGCTATGTATATGTGTATATGGATTCACTACGATCTCCCGGCGGCCGGCCTCCCGGCGACCAGCATACCGGTGCCGGGAGGCCGGCCGCCGGCTTACCAACAGTGTGGCGAGCGCAAATGAGACCCTTGCGGGCTCGCTGCGCTCGCCACGCTACGCGCGCCACACTATTCTATTCTCCCTCCAGGGGGGTCGTGGACCCCCACGAGGTAGAATAAGTGTCGGTATGCCGGCGGTCAGGCTCCCGGCGCCGGTATGCTGGTCGCCGGGAGCCTGACCGCCGGCATATTGAAGACCACCCGTGTATATGTATGTGTGTGTGTATGTGTGTATATATATATATATATATATATATATATGTGTGTGTGTGTAGATATATGTGTATATATATATATATATATATATGTGTAGATATATATATATATATATATATATACACACACACAGACACACTAGTTTTACGGACCCAGCATATACTGGGTCACCTCAGTCCCCACCCCCGTGATTGGCTCCGCCCAGTTCTGGAAACCCCCCCATGCAAATCCTGCGTTTGCCACTGAGTGCCGCATGTGGTGGTGGGGAAGGTGCGGAGGTGTGGTGCATTGGGGAGGGGTCTGGAGGCGCTGCGGGTACAATACCTGGCAAAAAGGTAGTTGGAGGGTATGCAGTAACAGGGCCAGGACAGGGGTGACAGGGTCAGAACAGGGGTGACGGGGCCAGGACAGGGGTGACGGGGTCAGAACAGGGGTGACGGGGCCAGGACAGGGGTGACGGGGCCAGGACAGGGGTGACGGGGCCAGGACAGGGGTGATGGGGCAAGGACAGGGGCGACAGGGCCAGGACAGAAATGACAGGGACAGGATAGGGGTGACAGGGCTAGGGTAGGGGTGGCAGGACCAGGACAGGGGTGACAGGGCCGGGATAGGGTTGACAGGGCAAGCACAGGGGTGACAGGGCCAGGATAAGGGTGACAGGGCCAGGATAAGGGTGACAGGGCAAGGCCAGGGGTGACAGGGCAAGGCCAGGGGTGACAGGGCAAGGCCAGGGGTGACAGGGACATGACAGAACACAGGGCACGGGAGAGATTGGTATCAGGGACAAAACAGTGGTGACAGACAGATGTGTCTTACCGGAGTCACCGCTGCTGGCTGCTGCTATTCCACTCGAACCTGTTGGGATCTGCTGCTGGTGGAGACTGGCATGGCTGACTCTCTCAGGCTGGAGTCCTGCTTCCTCTGCCCATCCGCATCCCTCCCCCCCACCTCAGTCACACACCGCGGACCTCGTGCGGCTGCCGGGCACTGTGGTAAGGGGAGACTGGGAGTGACTGGTTAGCCCCCAGGAGACGCTGCGGCTGGAGGGAGGAGGGGGTCATAGCATGCACGCGGCGCGGACCTCGCGGCTGCCGGGCACTGTGGTAAGGGGAGACTGGGAGTGACTGGTTAGCCCCCAGGAGACGGACTTCTGCAGCACTGCCTGCCGGCTAAAGTGTGAGGAGCTGGGTGCACCTCACTGCAGGCGGCAGCACTGCAGGTAGCGGTGGGGTTGCTGGGGCTGGAGATAACAGAGGCGGTACGGAACCTGCACAGCGGCAGGTGCCCCACAAAACTGCAGCTAAGAAGCGTGGAGTGTGCCAGAAAGTGACGCTCCTCCGCGCCAGAGAGCCCCTGCTGAGTATGCTGATGTGGGGGGTCAAGCACACAGTGAGCCGGTGCCCGTCTCTGTCTGTACGGCTTACCCCCTCACACACCACCATACCATACCTGCCTACCTGACCCTCTCCATGAGGGAGAAAATGCTCTGTTCCTGGACTTTCCTGGTAATGTATGATTGCCATCACCTGTGGTGAGCTAGTTAATTGATAAGAAAGGTGTTTCACCACAGGTGATGGCAATCATACATTACCAGGAAAGTCCAGGAACAGAGCATTTTCTCCCTCATGGAGAGGGTCAGGTAGGCAAGTATGCCCCATACCTCCCAACTGTCCCGATTTTCGCGGGACAGTCCCATTTTTTTGGGTCTGTCCCGCTGTCCCACCCGCGGGCCGCAGTATCCCACGGTGGGGGGGCAGTTGGAAAGCTCCTGTACTCGCTGCGCACAGCGTTTATTTAGTGGAGACAGGGAGAGGGGACATCAAGGGGTACGGATTAAGAGGGGGTTCCGGCAGCAGAGCCGTATTAAGGAGGGGGCCCAGGGGGTACGTACCGCGGGCCCCACAGTTTTAGCCCCCCCCCCGGCTGGAGTAGCTCTGTCCCAGCTCTGAAGCTCCCCCGTCCTGCCAGTAACAGCAGCAGCATTGTCCTACAGTCAGCACACGCTGCTGCGTGTTGGCAGGTCTGTGGTGTTGCAGGGAGGCAGAAGCCTCCCTGCTTTCTTCTGCCTGTGCGGGTGTGTAGGGGGGGTGTCTGGATTTACCCCTAGCTGAGGGGACAAAATCCCATGTAAAAAAAAAAATTCCTGGAATTTGCATAAGAGGGCGTGGCAACACGGGCGCGATTAGGCCACGCCCCCAAACCCACAGCAGGCACAGCAATGAGATGACTCAAGTGCCCTGGGCCCCCCAGACTCATAATCTGCCCTGGGGGCATGCCAGCAGCTCACAGAGCGCTGGGCATGCCCCCTCACTTACGAAAACGGGGGCGTGGCTCGTGATTGCGGGTCCTCCCGCAAAGCCACACCCCCTTTTTGTTGACCACGCCCCTTTTCGCTCTGTGTGTGTGTGTGTGTGTGTCCCTCATTCTGCCTAAAGAAAGCTGGGAGGTAGGCACCCCTGTCTGCCTGAAGAAAGCTGGGAGGTATGCATCGCTTCTGTTCCTAGTCTCCTATAGATTTGAACAGATCTGTGACTCATTTGACTAACTCCGCCCAGTGTTGTGACTCCGCCCAGCGTTAGCAAATGAAGCACAAAGTCACAGATCTGGGCTATTATATAGGAGATATATATATATATATATATATATAATATTCATATATATTCTCTCCAGAATTCTTTCCAGCCGGATGGCATAAGAAATCGCAGAGTGGGGGCCTTTGCACATTTTTTAAACCATGCCCAGATTGCTCTGTGGACACTTGTGTTTTTAAAGAGTTCACAGATAGTGCCCAGTTGCTTTGTGGATGCAAATATTATTTTTTTACAGCTTCCAGATACTGTCCCCACTTGCTTGCTTGACTGATAGCCAGCCCCTATACTGCCCCCACTTGCCAGCTACACAGAATGCCCCCCAGTAACAAGCCCTTGACGTGTCCGAAAAACACGCCGTGCTGACGTCAGTGTCTTGCAGCTTTTGGACGCGTCTCTGTGCTAGGAGGGTTGAGGGAAAGCCGTTAAAATACCGCTAGTCGGGATCCCGGTGGTCACAATGCAGACGCCAGAATCTCGACTAGCGATGAAATGCCACCGCCGGAATTACGGCGAAGTAGGTGATGCTCCCTCTATGGGTGTCCACGATACCCATATACGGAGAACATAACCTGTGGTGAGCGTAGCGAGCCACCAGGCCCACATTGTGGCGAGCCTACAAGGGACTTTCTAGCGCTCGCCCTGCTGCTGGCATACTGTTGGCCGGGATGCCGCTGTCTGTATACTGACGGCCCCCGCATCCCGGCCGCCAGTCATTCATACTGAACCCGGGGTGAGTGCCGATGACAGGCAGCAGGGGATTTTTGCTGTGCTGAGAGCCCGGGCAGAACACTGTATTGTACCTGGTGACCCCTACCCATAGGCCTGTAATACTGGTCTGACAGCACCCCTCAATCTGTCATATTGCCCTCACAGAACTCCTCACCCACCCCTTTGTCTCTGTAACTCCTCTCCCCCCCCCCCCCCCCCCCACATGTCTGTCATACTGCTGCCCCTTCCCCCCGGCCATACCCCGTTACTCCTGGGCCCTGACCCTTACAGGCTGCCTGCAGAATCTCCCTCCTCAGCCCCCCCTGTACTTGATCAGCTCCTCCATTCTCCACTCACAGTGCTGCTGAGACCCAATGAACTTCTGCTGCGCCTTCTTCAGCTTCTGCTCCACCATCAGTCATTGCTCCATGTCCGCGGATGGCGAGGCTGGGGAGTCCAGGGGCCTTCCTCAGACAAGAGCAGCTCCTCAACCGAGGCCAAACCCTCCACTGCCAGTGTAACGTGTGCGGGGCTGGGGTGGCCTCTCCGCCAGTACAGGTCTCTGGCTCTCTGCGCTCGGGTCTCCTCTGTGCACTCCCCGGGAAACGCCGGCACTGACAAAGCTGCTGTGATCGGCGGTACGCGGCCGCACCACTCTGCGGGCAGGGTTAGCCAGATGCTGCTCAAGTTCTCATTGGAGCAGCGCGCTGGCGGTCAGGAAGGAGGGAGGTCCCGGGAGGCACCTCAATGGGGATTGGCTGAGGTGGGACTCAGAGCCGAGCGCGTCCTGCAGGACCCGCTTATTTTTTAAAAATGAGTCCTCTGCTGCCCATAGCGCGTAAAAACGCGATATACCGCGTATTTTGCGATCACTGCTGTTATACCGCTACATAGCATGAATTACAGTCTCACATATTTTCTCTTCCTCTATATGTAGTTCACCATCGGAGGAAGAATCCCAGGAGGAGAGGTATGTATATCATAACATGTCGTATTACAGAATATTGAAAAAGTGTATCTATGTATAAATTAAACTTATTATTTTTTTCTTTTCCTCTGTGTAGAATCCCATCTGCATCCTCCGTGCAGGAGACGTATGTATATCATTATAACATGTCATATTATGGAATACAGAAACAGCTACAGGTCACGCAGCAATGCATCAAGTTTAAAATGTTGCCCTTAAATATGAAAATATGCCCCCTCACTGATTATGGGCCTAATTCAGGTTGGATCGCAATTTGCTTTGATAAAGCTTTGTTTTACCCTATCCCACAGGTTCTCAAACTCGGTCCTCAGGACCCCACACAGTGCATGTTTTGCAGGTCTCCTCACAGAATCGCAAGTGAAATAATTAGCTCCACCTGTCGGTCTTATAAAATGTGTCAGTTAGTAATGAGTACACCTGTGCTCCTGCTAGGTGACCCGGAAAACGTGACCTGTGTGGGGTGACAGTTTGAGAACCACTGCAATATCAGGATTTTGGTACTTACCGATAAATCCCTTTCTCCGATTCCACAGGGGCCACTGGAGCGTAGTTACAATGGGGAAATAGTAGGCAGTAATTGGGAGCTGGCACTTTAAAAATTCTCACACTGTGGCTAGCTCCTCCCCTACTATCTCCCCTCCAAGCCAGTCTACGTAAAACTGTGCCCGAGGAGAGCTGGAAAAAACAAACCGTAAGGTAGAGGAGGTTAATGAGGCCCTGTAAACCAGGATAACCCAGACCCAACCTGGAACAGAACCTGACAAAAACCAGGCTAGCCTGAACTCAACAAGCAGTCATATGGTGATCTGCAAACCGTTAAGCAAAAAACAAGGAGGAACAGCGCTGGGCGGGCGTCCAGTGGCCCCTGTGGAATCGGAGAAAGGGATTTATCGGTAAGTACCAAAATCCTGATTTCTCCTTCATCCACTAGGGGCCACTGGAGCGTAGTTACAATGGGGACGTCCCAGAGCTCCCAAAACGGGTAGGAGAGCGCTGAGAGTCCTGTAAAACGCTCGGCCAAACTGTGATGCAGAGGCCGCAAAAGTGTCAAACTTGTAGAATTTGACAAAACGAATGTCGGTCCGACCAAGTAGCCGCCCGACATAAAGTCTTCATGGCGACCCCACGGGCAGCTGCCCACGAAGGTCCCACAACGCGCGTAAAGTGCGCTGAAATGGAAAACGGAGGCTCCTGAGCAATCGCTGGGACCCCGGCTATTTAGTACAGGAGCATCGTACCGAACAAAGAAGAAAAACCCTTTGTTGAATAGCCTAAGACCTCTGTAGAGAGAGTCGGCGAGCCCTGACAACAGTCAAAGAGGACTGAAAAACACTAGTGTCAGATTTATATGAAAAAACGGACATCCCCTTTGGAAGAAACGACCGCTGAGGCCGAAGCTCAGCCGGGGGAGTTGCCAATAGAGAACTCCCTGAAGGAGAGCCCGAACTTACGGCCGCCAGGCTAATCTCTTTTGGAAGAGAACCGAAAAAGGCAGAGACCTAAAATTTAGGTCCATGTGGTTTGAAGCGCAGCGGAGCAAAACCTCCCAGAGAAACCAAGGATGACGGCTGAATGGTAACTGAAAGAAGGGGAAAAACCCCTTTTATCCTTAGTATGTCCCATACAGTTTTCCAAAAGTGGCAAAAGCGAGAAGAGGTAACAGACTTCTGAAATCGGGGCCCAGTAGGCCTAACCGAACTAGGGAACTCCTCTTCTGAGGTCTCGTGAACAGTCACACGGTTAAATGAAACCAGTGTAGGATTGAACAAAGAAAAAGGACCCTGTTGAAGTAGACAGTCCAGTCGAGATAGGAGCCAAGGCTCCTCTACTGACAACAGGTGTAGCCGTATCTTCAAGTCATGGGTGGCCGAACCCGAGCCACCGAGAGGACTAGCACGCATATTCCCCTCCTTTTTTTTTTTTTTTTACCGAAAGTAAGGTAGAAATAGAAAAGGAGGCAGGATAGAATAACCAGAAAATCCCAGGAGCCCTGAGGGCATCCTCGGCTACTGCCGCCAGAGCGCACGTCCGAGAGTAGTAAAGGGTTAAAGAGTCAGTCAGAACGCCCTGAGGTCGATTCGAAATCTCCACCCACAGCAGACCAGCTGACAAAACTCTGGGGAATGTTCCTTCACCCAGGAGTCTGACCTGGTGGCTTGTGGAAAGAAGATTGTTGTCTCCCGCTCAGAGGGGAATGTAGGCGACCATCATTGCGTCGCAACTTGACTGAAGAAATAAAGTACCTGGTGCCGAGGGGGGAAAAATCCTCTGACGGACCGTGTTGAGAAAACATCTATGAGGAGCATAAATTGGATCTGTGTCGAACCAGAAGCTCCTGGATCCTTTGGATATTTAGAAGCCACCCAATGTACAGAGTGTGATAGTAGCAGTAGTTTGTCCCATTAGGGAACCAACGTCACCTCCTGCCCCTGAAAAATAGTTATTCTGTGATCTTCCTGAACCCTGTGGGAGCGGAAGAGAAACCGAAAGGAAAGGACCGACAGTGAAAATGAGAATCCTGTAATGCGAATCTGAGAAAAACCCGATGAGGAAACCCAACGGAAATGAGTAAACAGGCATCCCTGAAGACAAGGGACGCGTAAAACTCCCTTTCTTGTTAAAAGTAGCAATCACAGACCGAAAGGATTCTAAGGCCAGAATAGGCCTGGCCGAGTCAACTGGCTTCGGAACGTGAAAAGAAACAAAGGCCTGAGAACTGTCCCGATTCAAATGATATGTGAAACACAGGGATCAACCCCCCTTTGCGGTTAGAAGCATATGGAGCGCCGCCTGCAGTATGACTCTCTTTTCATAGTAAATCGTCCGACCCCTGCCAAGGGACTCCCGAGACGGTTGTACTCCAAAATCTAGTCTGTAATCGCCCAAGCCTTCTCCCACCGACCTGCGCCTACCCTGGGACCCTCCAGGTGGTAGGAAAGTCTGACCTGTAGTGTGAGTATAGGATGATATAAAATCAGCCTGGACCGAGGAGGATGAACCTCTGCTTCAGCTTTTTTTTTTTTTTTTATCAAATCCCCTGGCGACGGAGATATCGCCCGTGTTGGGTCGAAAGCTTGAAAGGGCAGGGAAAAAACTAAAGGAAAGACCGGTAAAGGTCTGTTTTGGAGCTGGGGCAGTAGTAGGAGAAAGCAAAGTGGACTTACCTCCAATGGTTCAAGAAATCCTGCAGAAAGTTCCTTCACCTGAACCATCTGCCTGTAGGATTTCATGTTCACCTGTCACTGTCGCAGCCTCAGAGGTAGTCAGGTTAAGACAGCCCAAGCGAAAATGCAGGTTCGGAGTCTGCAGACGTGAAGACCTCCAAAGAACATAAAGCAGAATCGTGATTCTGACCTGTACCAAAGTATCAATTGATCCTGATGCGAAACATCATGTAACCTATAAGACAATTGTTCCACAACCTACCTGCTCCGGACAAGGTAGAACCCCGTTGCCGTATATGTGCGTTCGATGGTTCCCTGAGCAAGGTTGCCTCAGGAAAAAAAACTGCAGCTTGTTGGACCGGCGATACATCGAGGGGTATACCCTGGAGAGGTACTGATACCATTTCCTGCCGTCTGCGGGGAAAGGATAGGAAAACAAACATTGTTTGATACCTGAAATTGTGTATTCGGGTGTCTACCGGAGCCTGCCCAGCTCATTCGATGCTGGACCAGTCGCTGTCATTTCGTCATTGGCGTCGAACCCTGATGGACTTGACGTGTCCGCCTCCTTTACCTGCAGTCTCAGACGAACTGCTGTATAATGCACCTGGATATTCTGAGACCTTGGTTCAGACTCCACAGAAAACAGACATCATCAGTATTGTAACATGGAAGGTTAGCAAGGATCCTTTAGAAACCTTGGAGAGGTGAAATGACGTATAAGGTCTCTGGTTACCAGTGACATTACCTGCATAATCTGAGCTGTTCAAACAGGAGTGTCCTGCAGGTGCGTGGACGGCTCTGCAGATGGCTCCACCGCATACTTCACACCTAAGAGGGAATTCTTTGACTATCCCAGGTGAGACAAACTAAAGGAGAAAAGGTGGTTAAATAAACACAGCCCTATGTAAGGTCTGCACTATAATGTGTAGTGACCGACACAATTCAAATAAACTTTCTGGAGCAGCGGAGACCTGAACCAGTAGCGCTGCGCTGTGGGACAGGAGTCTTAGCCCTAGGCTATAGGAGGTCCCGTTAAAGTTTTTTTTTTTGGATTTAAACCTCTGTTCAGATATCCGTTACTAGTATACAGAGCCACAGTGCTATTTGTCGGATGCCTTAGACACATTCCCAAATTACAAATAGCATTAGTAACTAGTGACACCAAGGAATAATAAAGGGAAGGCAACACCCCGCCCTGCGTTGAGGGCTGAAGAGATGGCTGCCCCGCTCAATCCCCACCTAACGGGCATTTCTCTTGCTATGAACGAATTAAAGATGCGTAGCCCTATGTAATGTCTGCAGTATTACCTGCAGTGACAGAATAGGAGCTTTGAAGTAGGTTTTTGTTGGGGTCCCAACCTTGGTCCCTGTGTTCAGATGTACCCGCTACTCGTGTACTTGTCTGATGCCACACACATTCCCCATTACAAGTGAAATAAAGGAATAATAAAAGGAAAACCCGGATGGTCACCCAAAATGGCGGTTAGCCAGTGATAAAAGCTGGGGAGAAATGTTATGTGGCAAGGCGGAGAATGGCCGCCAGATTGAAACTCCCCTGGGCTATGAGATAAAACCTATATAGTGCTGAGCCACTGTGACTGCATAGTGTATATTAACTCTTATAACTGAACATCCAATATACATGGGACTTTATCTATTTGTGTATGCAAGATTAGCCCCCTATGGAAACACTGCAAATATGAAGCCAGGTCTGTACCTGGATGTGGCAGAGGTTTCCCCTGCAGGGAGGATTACACTCTCACCAGCACCACCTGTCTGAGTTGTGCATTAAACTCGGATAAATGGCCACTACACTATAACAGTGGCCGGGGAGCGGAGAGCGCTGAGCCCGCTGTACAGAGCGGGAGTTAGCTCCGCCCCCCGGTTATGGCGCCTTATTGAAAACCTATAGCTACCGAAGCGGGAAGCGGAGGGCTGGACCTGCGAGTCACCGCGGGGAGCGTTGAGCCCTGTATCTGCGAGCCGCTGCCGGGGAGTGTTGCGCTGTACAGAGCGCGAGTCGCCGCCGGGGAGCCGGGAGCGCTGAGCCCGCTCTACAGAGCGGGACTTAGCTCCGCCCCCTACGTTCAAGGCGCCAATTTAAAAATTGCTTTGCGCTCCAGCGGGATCCCTGTGCCGGCTCTGTGAGTCGCGCTGAGCGGGGATCCGTGCGGGGGGAGCGGGGAGGTGTAATGAGGTTCACTACAGATTAGAACCTGTGATCTCAGTTCCATAAAACTCCGCAGCAACTTACATGTATAATCATCTACACAGCCTCCCCCATACATCCTGTCTGTTTCTCCCTGAGGAGGAACAGGTAAGGATACATGAACCACCCAGTACATTACAGCCCCAGAGAGCCCTTCTGGAGTGGGTTGTACAACACTAAACAGTGCATTGTTCTAAAAACATAAATAGCCACCACAAATAAAGTACAGCTCACTCACCACTGCTGCTGTTCTTGGTGGAGCGGCCCCGACACGCGCCGCACGCAGCGGTGTCCGGCCGTATATACTTACTCCAGCTGCCGGAATCTTCTGCCGGATGGAGCGGCCCCGACACGCGCCGCACGCAGCGGTGTCCGGCCATTTTTGATACTCACCGCTGCCATGCTGCCGGAATCTTCTGCTGGATGGAGTGGCCGCGACACGCGCCGCACGCAGCGGTGTCCGCCAACTCAGGAGAGCTCAGTGTCTCCCTCAGCCGGGGCCCATCCCGAGCCGCACGCAGCTGCGATGGGACCCCGCCGGCAGCTCCCACGGTGCAGACTGGCAGTGGCAGAGCTGCCAGTCTGTGCATGTGTGTAAAGAAAAATAAAATAATAAAGAAAAAAGAAAAATTTCTTCAGCTAAACCCAAGTGAACCAGCTCACATCGGGCACTAACTAAGACTGGCTTGGAGGGGAGATAGTAGGGGAGGAGCTAGCCACAGTGTGAGAATTTTTAAAGTGCCAGCTCCCAATTACTGCCTACTATTTCCCCATTGTAACTACGCTCCAGTGGCCCCTAGTGGATGAAGGAGAAAAAGGGTTAATGGTAACACTGCTTTCACTACTAATAACACCTATTGTTGTTGATCTGAGTATTATTTAAAAAAATGCTATTTTATTGGACCAATGCATCTTCTATTGTCTAAGGCAGGGGTGGGCAATTATTTCAGCTGAGGGGCCACTTGACATTTCCTGTCAGTATCCGAGGGCCACATACAAAATAGCAGCTCCCCCCACTTGCCAAAAATATAGGGACGTGCTTCATGTGGAAGGGGTGTGGGCAAAAAATAATACAGATTCATATTAGGCTGCACAATAGTCTCCATTATTCAAATTGCGCCACACAGCGCCACTTACACACATTACACCAGATAGAGCCCCTTTTACACAGTATGGAAGGTAGAGCCCCTTTTACACATTACACCAGATAGAGCCCCTTTTACACATTACAGCAGGTAGAGCCCCCTTTTACACATTAACATTTTATTTAGGATAATTATTGTGCAGCAAGCAAATTATCCAGTGTCTTATGGCCCCTCGGGAAAGGTGTGACACGGTGACAGAACACGGGGAGGGGGGGTGACAGTGACAGAACACGGGGTGTGTGACACGGTGACAGAACACGGTGAGGGTGACACGGTGACAGAACACGGGGGGTGTGACACGGTGACAGGTGACAGAACACGGTGGGTGTGACACGGTGACAGAACACGGTGGGTGTGACACGGTGACAGAACATGGTGGGGGTGACACGGTGACAGAACACGGGGGGTGTGACACAGTGACAGAACACGGGGGGGTGACAGTGACAGAACATGGGGGGTGTGACACGGTGACAGAACACGGGGGGGGGGGGTGACAGTGACAGAACACGGGGGTGACATGGTGACAGAACACGGGACGGGTTGGTACAGCGAGAGCTAAAGATCTCTCCCCCAAACCTAAAAACAGACTGACGCCACTGCCCGCACACACAAATATACGCACACTATCACACACACACACTATCACACACACACACCCCTTTCTTTCTCTCACTCACTTTTCCCATTAACTTTACTGATCTGGCTGGCTGGCAGTGGCAGGAAGGATGGATCTATTCTGTACAAGTCTGGCTCTTGTCCCGTGTAGCTCCGCCCCCTGAGGCCCCGTGTAGCCCCGCCCCCTCATTGGCACATAGCTCCGCCCCTTTTCTGTTGAACCCAGCCGTTGTCACTGGGGACTCTGGAGGAGGAGGAGGCTGCTACAACGCAGCAGCAGGGGAGAGAGGCCTTCTTTATTAATTTGAAGCAAAAAGTCAGTCCCACTGCACAGGCCCACGCACCCGAGCTTAACGTCTGTTTTTTGTTTTTCTGAAAGCCTAGGCGATTCTCGTGCCTGTGGTGGCGCGCCAAGTGCCTAAAGTGAGTAATAACCCGGATTATAATCCCTTCTCATTTCCACATTACCCTATTTCATGGGTCTTCAACCTGCGGCCCTCCAGGTGCTGTGGAACTACAAATCCCAGCACTGCCTCCATTTTAGCATGTCTTAATAGCAAAACTATGGCAGGGCATGCTGGGATGTGTAGTACCACATCAGCCGGAAGGCCGCAAATTGAAGACCCATGCCCTATTTTAAGGGTTAATTTACATTGAAGTGGTGGCGACTGGAGCATTACCAGAGATTTCGCCCCCGTTTTAATGTAACCTATAAAAGGAGACGTGAATGAGGGATCAGGGATCTCTGACAAAGTGACTGTTTCTTGGCATGTGATGGTATCTAAATGCACATTCTTTCCCACTGTAGGTACTTGTGCTGCTGTTTCACAGCAAGTGGCCTTACTGGCCAGTAAGGTAAGTACACAGGAGGCTCACAGGGGTAGGTCACATTACAGGACAGAGGGATACTGGCGCTCGTTACCACAGCACCACAGTAGTGTCAGGGACGTTGTAGAGTTGGTGCCATCTCCTCAGATTGCCTTTAGGGATAGTTATGGTGTTCTGGCAAGATAGGGACTTTACATTCATGGCATGAAGCCTGAATGGTAATTACACGGTGAGAACCAGAATAATGGGGGCTGCGGTCTGCAGCGTCACTTTTCCTCCCAGTCCCTTAAATAATAAGAATGATAACTATACCAGTTCATTCCAATGCTCCACAAACAGCAAAACTATATTCACGAACAGTACTAATACCTCACTTACACCGCCAGCATATAACACGGGTTATTGCATATAGATGTGCATAACCCTTGTGATCTCCCAGCGCCGACCCCGCTGCGTCACAGGCAACGTCACCAACCCGGCAATATGCCGGGCTGGTGACTGTGGTGGGAAAGGGGGTTGACGTGGGTCACAGCCAGGTAGCACCCGTGACAGGCTCCCGGCTGTGACCCGCGGTTTTTGTTGGAAAATAGGTTTCTCTAACGTCCTAAGTGGATGCTGGGGACTCCGTAAGGACCATGGGGAATAGCGGCTCCGCAGGAGACTGGGCACATCTAAAGAAAGCTTTAGGACTATCTGGTGTGCACTGGCTCCTCCCCCTATGACCCTCCTCCAAGCCTCAGTTAGATCTCTGTGCCCGAACGAGAAGGGTGCACACTAGGGGCTCTCCTGAGCTTCTTAGTGAAAGTTTTAGCTTAGGTTTTTTATTTTCAGTGAGACCTGCTGGCAACAGGCTCACTGCATCGAGGGACTAAGGGGAGAAGAAGCGAACTCACCTGCGTGCAGAGTGGATTGGGCTTCTTAGGCTACTGGACATTAGCTCCAGAGGGACGATCACAGGCCCAGCCATGGATGGGTCCCAGAGCCGCGCCGCCGGCCCCCTTACAGAGCCAGAAGACAGAAGAGGTCCGGAAAATCGGCGGCAGAAGACATCCTGTCTTCACCAAGGTAGCGCACAGCACTGCAGCTGTGCGCCATTGCTCCTCAGCACACTTCACACTTCGGTCACTGAGGGTGCAGGGCGCTAGGGGGGGGCGCCCTGAGCAGCAATAAAAACACCTTGGCTGGCGAAAATACATCACATATAGCCCCCAGGGCTATATGGATGAATTTTAACCCCTGCCAGAATCCATAAAAAAGCAGGAGAAAAGTCAGCGAAAAAGGGGCGGAGCCTATCTCCTCAGCACACTGGCGCCATTTTCCCTCACAACTCCGTTGGAGGGAAGCTCCCCTGGCTCTCCCCTGCAGTCACTACACTACAGAAAGGGTTAAAAAAGAGAGGGGGGCACTAATTAGGCGCAGTATTAACAATACATCAGCTATAAGGGGAAAAACACTTATATAAGGTTATCCCTGTATATATATAGCGCTTTGGTGTGTGCTGGCAAACTCTCCCTCTGTCTCCCCAAAGGGCTAGTGGGGTCCTGTCCTCTATCAGAGCATTCCCTGTGTGTGTGCTGTATGTCGGTACGTTTGTGTCGACATGTATGAGGAGAAAAATGATGTGGAGATGGAGCAGATTGCCTGTAATAGTGATGTCACCCCCTAGGGGGTCGACACCTGAGTGGATGAACTGTTGGAAGGAATTACGTGACAGTGTCAGCTCTGTATAAAAGACAGTGGTTGACATGAGACAGCCGGCTACTCAGCTTGTGCCTGTCCAGACGTCTCATAGGCCGTCAGGGGCTCTAAAGCGCCCGTTACCTCAGATGGCAGATATAGATGCCGACACGGATACTGACTCCAGTGTCGACGGTGAAGAGACAAATGTGACTTCCAGTAGGGCCACACGTTACATGATTGAGGCAATGAAAAATGTTTTACACATTTCTGATAATACGAGTACCACCAAAAAGGGGTATTATGTTCGGTGAGGAAAAACTACCGGTAGTTTTCCTGAATCTGAGAAATTAAATGAGGTGTGTGATGATGCGTGGGTTTCCCCCGATAACAACTGATAATTTCTAAAATGTTATTGGCATTATATCCTTTCCCGCCAGAGGTTAGGGTGCGTTGGGAAACACCCCCTAGGGTGGATAAAGCGCTCACACGCTTGTAAGGGCTCTATCCTCTCCTGAGATGGCCGCCCTTAAGGATCCTGCTGATAGAAAGCAGGAGGGTATCCTAAAATGTATTTACACACATACTGGTGTTATACTGCGACCAGCAATCGCCTCAGCCTGGATGTGCAGTGCTGGGTTGGCGTGGTCGGATTCCCTGACTGAAAATATTGATACCCTAGATAGGGACAGTATATTTTTGCCTATAGAGCATTTGAAAGATGCATTTCTATATATGCGTGATGCACAGCGGAATATTTGCCGACTGGCATCAAGTCTAAGTGCGTTGTCCATTTCTACCAGTAGAGGGTTATGGACACGTCAGTGGTCAGGTGATGCGTATTCCAAACGGCATTTGGAAGTATTGCCTTATTAAGGGGTGGAGTTATTTGGGGTCGGTCTTTCAGACCTGGTGGCCACGGCAACAGCTGGGAAATCCACGTTTGTACCCCAGGTCGCCTCTCAACATGAGAAGACGCCGTATTATCAGGCGCAGTCTTTTCGTGGATAAGTGGGCAAAAGGTTCCTCATTTCTGCCCCGTGACAGAGGGAGAGGAAAAAGGCTGCAGAAATCAGCCAGTTCCCAGGAACAGAAACCCTCTCCCGCCTCTGCCAAGCCCTCAGTATACGCTGGGACTTTACAAGCAGAATCAGGCACGGTGGGGGGCCCGTCTCAATGAATTTCAGCGCGCAGTGGGCTCACTCGCAAGTAGACCCCTGGATCCTTCAGGTGATATCTCAGGGATACAAATTAGAATTCGAGACGTCTCCCCCTCGCCGTTTCCTAAAGTCGGCTTTACCGATGTCTCCTTCTGACAGGGAGACAGTTTTGGAAGCCATTCACAAGCTGTATTCCCAGCAGGTGATAATCAAGATACCCCTCCTGCAACAGGGAACGGGGTATTATTCCACACTGTTGTGGTACCGAAGCCGGACGGCTTGGTGAGACCGATTCTAAATCTAAAATCTTTGAACACTTACATACAGAGGTTCAAATTCAAGATTGAGTCACTCAGAGCAGTGATTGCGAACCTGGAAGAAGGGGACTACATGATGTCTCGGAACATCAAGGATGCTTACCTTCATGTCAAAATTTACCCTTCTCACCAAGGGTACCTCAGGTTTATGGTACAGAACTGTCACTAGCAGTTCAGACGCTGCCGTATGGATGGTCCACGGCACCCCGGGTCTTTACCAAGGTAATGGCCGAAATGATGATATTCCTTCAAAGGAAGGGAATTTTAGTTATCCCTTACTTGGACAATTCCCTGATAAGGGTAAGATCCAGGGAACAGTTGGAGGTCGGTGTAGCACTATCTCAGGTAGTGTTGCTGCAGCACGGTTGGATTCTCAATATTCCAAAATCGTAGCTGGTTCCGACGACTTGTCTTCTGTTCCTAGGGATGATCCTGGACACAGTCCAGAAAAAGGTGTTTCTCCCGGAGGAGAAAGCCAGGGAGTTATCCGAGCTAGTCAGGAACCTCCTAAAACCGAGCCAAGTCTCAGTGCATCAATGCACAAGGGTTCTGGGTAAAATGGTGGCTTCCTACGAAGCAATCCCATTCGGCAGATTCCACGCAAGAACTTTCCAGTGGGACCTGCTGGACAAATGGTCCGGGTCGCATCTTCAGATGCATCAGCGGATAACCCTGTCACCAAGGACAAGGGGTCCCTCCTGTGGTGGTTGCAGAGTGCTCATCTTCTAGAGGGCCGCAGATTCGGCATTCAGGACTGGGTCCCGGTAACCACGGATGCCAGCCTGCGAGGCTGGGGAGCAGTCACACAGGGAAGGAATATCCAGGACTTATGGTCAAGCCTGGAGACATCACTTCACATAAATATCCTGAAGCTAAGGGACATTTACAATGCTCTAAGCTTAGCAAGACCTCTGCTTCAAGGTCAGCCGGTGTTGATCCAGTCGGACAACATCACGGCAGTCACCCACGTAAACAGACAGGGTGGCACAAGAAGCAGGAGGGCAATGGCAAAAGCTGCAAGGATTCTTCGCTGGGCGGAGAATCATGTGATAGCACTGTCAGCAGTATTCATTCCGGGAGTGGACAACTGGGAAGCAGACTTCCTCAGCACGACCTCCACCCGGGAGAGTGGGGACTTCACCCAGAAGTCTTCCACATGATTATAAACCGTTGGGAAAAACTCGACAGGTATTGCGCCAGGTCCAGGGACCCTCAGGCAATAGCTGTAGACGCTCTGGTAACACCGTGGGTGTACCAGTCAGTGTATGTGTTCCCTCCTCTGCCTCTCATACCCAAGGTACTGAGATTGATAAGATGGAGAGGAGTAAGCACTATATTCGTGGCTCCGGATTGGCCAAGAAGGACTTGGTAACCGGAACTTCAAGAGATGCTCACGGAGGATCCGTGGCCTCTACCTCTAAGAAGGGACCTGCTCCAGCAAGGACCCTGTCTGTTCCAAGACTTACCGCGGCTGCGTTTGACGGCATGGCGGTTGAACGCCGGATCCTGAAGGAAAAAAGGCATTCCGGATGAAGTCATCCCTATCCTGATCTAAGCCAGGAAGGATGTAACCGCAAAAACATTATCACCGAAATTGGCGAAAATATGTTGCGTGGTGCGAGGCCAGTAAGGCCCGACGGTGGAAATTCAACTGGGTCGATTCCTACATTTCCTGCAAACAGGAGTGTCTATGGGCCTGAAATTGGGGTCCATTAAGGTTCAAATTTCGGCCCTGTCAATTTTCTTCCAAAAAGAACTAGCTTCAGTCCCTGAAGTTCAGACGTTTGTAAAAGGGGTACTGCATATACAGCCTCCTTTTGTGCCTCCAGTGGCACTTTGGGATCTCAATGTAGTTTTGGGTTCCAAAAGTCACATTGGTTTGAACCACTTAAATCTGTGGAGTTAAAATATCTCACATGGAAAGTGGTCATGCTGTTGGCCCTGGCCGGGGCCAGGCGCATGTCAGAATTGGCGGCTTTATCCTGAAATAGCCCTTATCTGATGTTCCATTCGGACATGGCGGAATTGAGGACTCGTCCTCAGTTTCTCCCTAAGGTGGTTTCAGCGTTTCACCTGAACCAACCTATTTGTGGTGCCTGCGGCTACTAGGGACTTGGAGGACTCCAAGTTGCTAGACGTGGTCAGGGCCCTGAAAATATATGTTTCCAGGAGGGCTGGAGTCAGGAAATCTGACTCGCTGTTTATCCTGTATGCACCCAACAAGCTGGGTGCTCCTGCTTCTAAGCAGACTATTGCTCGTTGGATTTGTAGTACAATTCAGCTTGCACATTCTGTGGCAGGCCTGCCACAGCCAAAAATCTGTAAATGCCCACTCCACAAGGAAGGTGGGCTCATCTTGGGCGGCTGCCCGAGGGGTCTCGGCTTTACAACTTTGCCGAGCAGCTACTTGGTCAGGAGCAAATACGTTTGTAAAATTCTACAAAATTGATATCCTGGCTGAGGAGGACCTGGAGTTCTCTCATTTGGTGCTGTAGAGTCATCCGCACTCTCCCGCCCGTTTGGGAGCTTTGGTATAATCCCCATGGTCCTTACGGAGTCCCCAGCATCCACTTAGGACGTTAGAGAAAATAAGAATTTACTTACCGATAATTCTATTTCTCATAGTCTGTAGTGGATGCTGGGCGCCCATCCCAAGTGCGGATTGTCTGCAATACTTGTACATAGTTATTGTTACAAAAATCGGGTTATTATTGTTGTGAGCCATCTTTTCAGAGGCTCCTCTGTTATCATGCTGTTAACTGGGTTCAGATCACAGGTTATACGGTGTGATTGGTGTGGCTGGTATGAGTCTTACCCGGGATTCAAAATCCTTCCTTATTGTGTACGCTCGTCCGGGCACAGTATCCTAACTGAGGCTTGGAGGAGGGTCATAGGGGGAGGAGCCAGTGCACACCAGATAGTCCTAAAGCTTTCTTTAGATGTGCCCAGTCTCCTGCGGAGCCGCTATTCCCCATGGTCCTTACGGAGTCCCCAGCATCCACTACGGACTATGAGAAATAGAATTATCGGTAAGTAAATTCTTATTATTACACATTGTCTATCAGCAACATCACATTTCTCCTCCCCTGTTCCCCATGTTACAGAAGATAAGAATGTATCTCCTATATAATAGCCCTATTCTGTGACATTGTGATTCATTTGCTAACGCTGGGCGGAGTCACAACACTGGGCGGAGTTAGTCAAATGAGTCACAGAGATCTGGCCAAATCTACAGGAGACTAGGAGCAGAAGCAGATGGTATGGGCATTGGGCATGGCACAGGCAGGGGTGCAGACCTCCCAGCTTTCTGCAGGAGCTTTCTCCAGGCAGAAGGAGGGACACACACTCGTCGAAAAGGGGGCGTGGCTTCACGGGAGGGTCCCCGTTTTCGTCAGTGAGGGGGCATGCCCAGCGCTCTGTGAGCTGCTGGCATGCTCCCAGGGGCTGATTATGAGTCCGGGGGGCCCAGGGCACTTGATACAGGGGAGCCCTATCTCATTGCTGTGCCTGCTGGGGGTTGGGGGCGTGGCCTAATCGCGGGACGAGCGGCCACGCCCCCTTATGCAAATTACGAGTTAAATTTTTATTTTTTAAATGGGATTTTGGCCCCTCAGCTAGGGCTAAATCCAGCGGAGGTGGTCGCTCCCCCCTACACACCCGCACAGGCAGAAGAAAGCAGGGAGACTGCTGCCTCCCTGCAACACCACAGACCTGCCAATACGCAGCAGCCTCCCTGCAACACCACAGACCTGCCAATATGCAGCAGTGTGTGCTGACTGTAGCACAATGCTGCCGCTGTTGCTGGCAGGACGGGGGGGGGCTTCTGAGCTGGGACAGAGCTACTCCAGCCGGGGGGCCCCCTAAAACTGTGGGGCCAACGGTACGTATCCCCTGCCCCCCCTCCCTTAATCCGGCTCTGCTGCTGGAACCCCCCCATTAATCCGTACCCCCTGATGCCCCCTCTCCCTCTGTGTCCACTATTCACCGCTGCTCTGCTAAGCAGAACAGCGAGTACAGGAGCTTTCCAACTGCCCCCCCCCCCCACCGCGGGACACTGCGACCCGCGGGTGGGACAGCGGGACAGACCCCAAAAAATGGGACTGTCCCGCGAAAATCGGGACATTTGGGAGGTATGGGGTTGTGTGAGGGGTATGTCATACAGACAGACGGACACCGGCTCACTGTGTGCTTGACCCCCCACATCGGCAAACTCAGCAGGGTCTCTCTGGTGCAGAGGAGCGTCACTTTCTGGCACACTCCACGCTTCTTAGCTGCAGTTTAGTGGGGCACCTGCCGCTGTGCAGGTTCCATACTGCCTCTGTTATCTCCAGCCCCGGCAACCCCACCGCTAGCTGCAGCGCTGCCACCCGCAGTGGAGTGCGCCCAGCTCATTCACACACTTTAGCTGGCGGGTAGCGCTGCAGAAATCCGAGCTGCTTGCAGGCTCAGACCCACTTCTCCCTCCAGCCGCAGCGTCTCCTGGGAGCTAACCAGTCACTCCCAGTCTCCCCTTACCACAGTGCCCGGAAGCCGTGAGGTCCGCGCCACGTGCATGCTATGACCCCCTCCTCCCTCCAGCCGCAGCATCTCCTGGGGGCTAACCAGTCATTTCCAGTCTCACCTTACCACAGTGCCCGGCAGCTGCGCGAGGTCTGCGGTGTGTGACTGAGGAGGGGGGGGGGGGGGATGCGGACGGGCAGAGGAAGCAGGACTCCAGCCTGAGAGAGTCAGCCATGCCAAGTCTCCAGCAGCAGCAGATCCCAACAGGTTGGAGTGGAACAGCAGCAGCCAGCAGCAGTGACTCCGGTAAGACACATCTGTCTGTCACCACTGTTTTGTCCCTAATACCAATCTCTCCCGTGCCCTGTTTTCTGTCATGTCCCTGTCACCCCTGGCCTTGCCCTGCCACCCTTATCCTGGCCCTTTCACCCTTATCCTGGCCCTTTCACCCTTATCCTGGCTCTGTCACCCTTATGCTGGCCCTGTTACCCCTATCCTGGCCCTGTCACCCCTGTGCTTGCCCTGTCAACCCTATACTGGCCCCGTCACCCCTTTCCTGGTCCTGCCGCCCCTACCCTGGCCCTGTCACCCCTATCCTGTCCCTATCATTTCTGTCCTGGCCCCGTCACCCCTGTCCTGGCACCGTCACCCCTGTCCTGGCACCGTCACCCCTGTCCTGGCGCCGTCAACCCTGTACTGACCCTGTCACCCCTGTCCTGGCCCTGTTACTGCATACCCTCCAACTACCTTTTATGGCATGTACAGTACCCGCAGCGCCTCCAGACCTCTCCCCAATGCACCACACCTCCGCACCTTCCCCTCCACCACATGCGGCACTCCACCCCTCCCCCACATGCTGTGCCTCCAGACCCCCTACACCACCCGTGGCTCCCACTCCTCCACCCCTTCACCACCCACAGCACCTCCAGGCCCCTTCCACCATTCACCCCCCTTATATGTCTCCCCCCACACCTGCCCCCCTCCACCCGCAGCATCTGCAGACACCCTCCTCCATCAGCGGTCCCCCCCTCCCCCACCCCTCCCCCACCAATGGCACCCCTGCACCTGCCCCTCCACCACCTGCAGCACCTCCGGACCTCCTTTCCCATCCGCCGCAACACCCGTACCTGCCCCTACCCTACCCAGGGTGCCTGCGGTCCCCTACCCCACCCCCGGCACTCCCGTCCCTTCCCATCCCACAGCACCTCCGGAACCCTTCACCCATCCACAACATCCCCACACCTGCCCCTCTCCTACCCGTGGCACCCCTGCCCCTCCCCCACCTGCAGTGCCTCCGGACCCCTCCCCCATCTGCATCCCCCACTCCTCTGCCCCTCCCCCACGCGCAGCACCTCCCGAACCTTCCCCATCCGGGCCCCACCCTCACTTCTGCCCCCCCCTCCACCCGCAGCATCTACAGACACCATCCGCAGCCCCCCCCCCCCCGCACCCGCTACATTCTGTACATCGTGCCCTGCAGGTGCTGTTCACGCCGTTGCTAGGGGCTGCGCCTCCTTCACCATCGCACGCCCTTTCATTGTGCAATATTTAACCACTAACAAAGGAATGCAGGTAATACTCCATATAATACAAATATTAAACCCCAGAAAGGCATGCAAGGGTTAAGGGGGCGTAGCCCCTTGCGACGGTGTGAAGAGCGCCCGTAGGGCGCGATGAAGCACCTAGTTCAGTAATAATCACTGGTGGATTTCCCACTAGGTACCCGAGGCCTGGTGGGCGCCACCTGCTGGGAAGGGAACAACAGGCTGCTACCCCCGTCACATGCAATTTATTCAATGGCAGAGGCAGTCTGGGGACCAGGGCTTACTGTGTCTGGACCTATTCTATTACACGCCAGCCCCCTGACAGTGATTTTTTTTGTTCCCTTAGGCCCCCTTTTTCCTGTTTCTCCCCGCCCTCTTCTTTCCTCCCCTTCCTATTACTCCCTGCCCTCCCCCCAAAACCGCCATCTGGCACACCTCCCCTCCCTCCTCCCAAAACCGCCATCTGGCACATCTCCCCTTCCTCCCCCCAAAACCGCCATCTGGCCCACCTCCCCCCTCCCTCCCCCCCAAACCGCCATCAGGCGCACCTCCCCCCCTTATCCCTCTCCCTCCCTCCAAAACCGCCTTCTGGCGCACCTCCCACCCCTCCCTCCAAAACCGCCATCTGGCGCACCTCCCGCCCCCCTACCCCTCTCCCACCCTTCCTCCAAAACCGCCATCTGGTGCACCCCCCCCCCCCCCCACCCCTCTCCCTCCCTCCAAAACTGCCATCTGGCACACCTACCCCCCTCCCTACCCCTCTCCCTCCCTCCCTCCCTCCCTCTTCAAACCGCCATCTTCGCACCCCTTCCCCTCCCTCCCTCTAAAACCGCCATCTGACGCACCTCCCTCCCTCCCTCCCCCCCTACTCCAATTCAACTCCAGCAGAAGAACAGTGAAAGAGGGAAGAGCCAGTTATCATCCTGACTCCATGCCCTCCATACACTGAGAGTGGAAACTACAGCACCAGTGTTTCCTGTAATTCCACAATGAAGGTAAGTCACTTACTGTACCTGTTACACTTATCATTTATTAATAACGTGCAGCAATATATATTAGACATGAAGAGCACTGGAGGTTACGCAGTCATCATGATTTTTGACATCCGTGATGTCAACGTGTTCATAATGTTGACATTAAACATGTCGACAGGCAGAATGTCAACACATGAATTTAGGGTTAGGCTGCAGTTAGGGTTATGGTGCAATCAGGGTGGGGTTTATGGTGCAACGTGGGTGAGGATTAATCTAATAATAAGTAATACTTACCAGGAGCCACATCTGCCGGGTTGTGGGTGACAGTACAGATGATCTCCCTGCCTGTAAGATCTCACGCCCGCTGAGAGCAAGGGACAGTCTGCAAACTACTTGCCACTGTACACGTGTACTCACACACTGCTGAATACACTTGTATAATGGCAAGTAGTATGCAGACTGTCCCTTGCTCTCAGCATGAGGTAGACTGTGACCTTGCAGACAGAGTAGCCAGTGTGGTAAGTATTATAGGTGTAATGGGTGGTGGTGGTGAGGGGTTGGAGAACCTGTCATTGTGTGTGTCCCTTATACCTGTACTAAGGTGTCCCCCCTACTACTAATACTACTGTGCCTAGGGGCTTCCTGACCCCTAAATCCCCCCGCTGGTAATAATCCTGTCTCCACATATGCTATGTACATCACAGTAACATGACTTTATTTCCACTAATTACAGGTTACCATCACCAGAGACCCCACCCCATTATTCCACCTGCTGGAGACAGCAATAATTACATATATGTGGGGTGTGACCTGGACATGCATGGTGGAAGAAGAAAGTCCTGCAGTTCCCACAACCAATGAGTGTACTGCATTGTCTAACGCACCAAATCTCCTCCTACCAGCATATAAAGGATGATAATAATAACACTGTTATAATGACAATAAAACCTTTGAATCTTAAATCATCCTGAGTCTTAATTCTGTGGTTACCCTGAGACTCCTGCTTACCTGTACCTGATGTCCATCTACTGACCTCTGACCTCTGTGTGCTTCCCTGATCCTCCGCTCTGCACTGCGGCCCGCCACGCTTCCAGATGCTAAGCCGCCATTACTCTGCTCTCCTGTCTGTGGCCCCGCTGTCTGGTGGAGCTTCTATTCCTGCCTCTGGATTACTCACAGCTGCCTGTCCCCTTCCTGCTGAATGCTCCTATGGCGCTGACCCTCTGTTGTGGTCTCCGGCCTACCACCATCTTCAAAGCCTCTTGCTGATTGCTGTGTTGCTCCAGGCGCCGCTGCAGCTGCTCAGTGGTACTGCAGGCCGAGGAACTGAAAAATCAAAAAGTAGTGATTTACACAATAATAGCTCTGACTGAAATTGCACATATTGCTGAACATCTTCCAGATGAAGACAGTAACAATGGATATCCTGGGTGACGTTTATTGAGGAGCTACAAAAGACCAGAGAACACAATTCATGCTCCTTCACCACCACCTAGAAATAGGGTCAGAGGTGCTGAAAGAGAAACTGGCAAAAGAGCAGAGCACTGCTGCCAATGTTAGTGCTGGGAGGAGAAGACGAGGGCCCTGCACGTGAGAGCTTAGGTATTATGGGGAAGGGGAGAACAGGGGGAAGGTGACCTGGTAAGGATATGTGGAGGAGATGTGCAGGGTCTCTGGATACAGAAGCTGCTGTCCTAGAGGATCCATAACTATTCCTAGTAGCTGTGTGTGGGTGTGAGGTTTAGGCCTCAGTATTCCTATGCCCCCAGTACTGATAATGATGTGGGTATACCTGCACAGCCTCATTCCAGAACACTCGCTGGCCTGATTCAGAGTTACACACTAGTCGCCCATATAAGCGGTAACACTGTGTGTCTGTGACATAGATGCTGCTGTATAGTCACCTATAGTCAGAGCTGCACACACCTATGCAGCCACTCCGCCCCCGCCGATCCACATGTGGATGTAGCCATCACTATTATCGCATTGGTTCCTCTCCTCTGTGTAAAAGCCGTATTCCTGTCTACACTCCCGCCACGCTCCCTTACCCTACATGTGACTATGCCGTTACCTCCCAGTTACATCTACTCATCTGGAGGCTGGATTGTGCCCGTAGCTGCTCAAAGTCACATACAGTATGCTCCGCTGCAGAGTGGTCTACACAGCGGGGCTAATTCAGATCCCAAAGAACCTGCATCCTGCGCAAAAGTACCGATGTCCACCTCTGCAGCACTGCACCTTGCCCAGACACCACTGCGGCACTGCACCTTGCCCAGACACCACTGCACCTTGCCCAACCACCTCTGCGCCACTGCACCTTGCCCAGACACCTCAGCGGCATTGCGCCTTGCCCAGACACCTCTGCATTACTGCACCTTGCCCAGACACCTCTGCGCCACTGCACCTTGCCCAAACAACTCCGCGCCACTGCACCTTGCCCAACCACCTCTGCGCCACTGCACCTTGCCCAGACACCTCTGCGGCACTGCACCTTGCCCAGACACCTCTGTGGCACTGCACCTTGCCCAGACACCTCTGCGGCACTGCACCTTGCCCAGACACCTCTGCGGCACTGCACCTTGCCTAGACACCTCTGCGCCACTGCACCTTTGCAGCACTGCACCTTGCCCAGACACCTTTGCAGCACTGCACCTTGCCCAGACACCTTTGCGGCACTGCGCCTTGCCCAGCCACCTTTGCGGCACTGCACCTTACCAACACACCTCTGTGGCACTGCACCTTGCCCAGACACCTCTGCAGCACTGCACCTTGCCCAGACACCTTTGCAGCACTACACCTTGCCCAGCCTCCTTTGCGGCACTGCACCTTGCCCAGCCACCTTTGCTGCACTGCGCCTTGCTCAGACACCTTTGCGGCACTGCGCCTTGCCCAGACACCTCTGCGGTACTGCGCCTTGCCCAGTCACCTCTGCGGTACTGCGCCTTGCCCAGTCACCTCTGCGGCACTGCGCCTTGCCCAGCCACCTTTGCGGCACTGCACCTTGCCCAGACACCTTTGCGGCACTGCACCTTGCCCAGACACCTTTGCGGCACTGCACATTGCCCAGACACCTCTGCGGCACTGCACCTTGCCCAGACACCTTTGCGGCACTGCACCTTGCCCAGCCTCCTTTGCGGCACTGCACCTTGCCCAGACACCTTTGCGGCACTGCAACTTGCCCAGCCACCTTTGCAGCATAGCACATTGCAGCAGCCACCTTTAACACACTCACATAGATGCACAGCGGCCTGACACACACACATAACACACATATATTTACAGCAGCCTGACACACACACGGGACGCAGTTGAAAATAGGATTTTAATACCTACCGGTAAATCCTTTTCTCTAAGTCCGTAGAGGATGCTGGGGATGCTTCAAGAACCATGGGGTATAGACGGGATCCGCAGGAGACATGGGCACACTTTAAGACTTTGAATGGGTGTGAACTGGCTCCTCCCTCTATGCCCCTCCTCCAGACTCCAGTTTAAGTAACTGTGCCCAGGGAGACAGACATTTCGAGGAAAGAATTTATTGCTAACCACGGTGAGCATTTTACCAGCTCACACCTCCAGTATACCGCAGAACGTGGCATTCAATAGAAAACCAGCCGACGGCATGAAGAATATGCAGCAATACGCTGACATAAAGCGTAACACAACCTGTGTGTGTAAACACAACCAATAACAGCATAACGCATGCCATGGCATGAATATCGTCAGCAAAAGGCTGACTTAAACGCAACACACCATGGCCCTCATTCCGAGTTGTTCGCTCGTTAGCTGCTTTTAGCAGCATTGCACACGCTAAGCTGCCGCCTACTGGGAGTGAATCTTAGCATAGCAGAATTGCGAACGCAAGATTAGCAGAATTGCGATTACAAATTTCTTTGCAGTTTCTGAGTAGCTCGAGATTTACTCTGCCACTGCGATCAGTTCAGTCAGTTTCGTTCCTGGTTTGACGTCACAAACACATCCAGCGTTCGCCCAGACACTCCCCCGTTTCTCCAGACACTCCCGCGTTTTTCCCAGAAACGGCTGCGTTTTTCACACACACCCATAAAACGGCCAGTTTCCGCCCAGAAACATCCACTTCCTGTCAATCACACTCCGATCACCAGAACGAAGAAATTTCTCCGGCAAGCCGTGAGTAAAATACCAATCTTTTTAGCAAATTTACTTGGCGCAGGCGCAGTTTGCGACTAATCGCACCGATGCGAAGAAAAATAACGAGCGAACAACTCGGAATGAGGGCCCATGTGTGTAAACATACTCAATAACTGCAGATACAGTACGCACTGGGACGGGCGCCCAGCATCCTCTACGGACTAAGAGAATAGGATTTACCGATAGGTATTAAAATCCTGTTTTCTCATACGTCCTAGAGGATTCTGGGGATGCTTCAAGAACCATGGGGTTTATACCAAAGCTCTAGAACGGGCGGGAGAGTGCGGATGACTCTGCAGCACCGATTGACTAAACAAGAGGTCCTCATCAGCCAGGGTATCAAACTTGTAAAACTTCACAAAGGTGATTGATCCCGACCAAGTAGCAGCTCGGCAAAGCTGGAATGCTGAGACCCCTCGGGCAGCCGCCCAGGATGAGCCCACCTTTCTGGTAGAATGGGCTTTCACCGATTTCGGTAACGGCAATCCTGCCATAGAATGAGCCTGCTGAATCGTATTACAGATCCAGCGTGCAATAGTCTGCTTGGAAGCAGGAGCCCCAATCTTGTTGGGAGCCCACCGGACAAAGAGCCTCTGTTTTCCTAATCTGAGCCGTTCTGGCGACATAGATTTTGAAAGCTCTGACCACATCGAGAGACTTCGATTCCGCCAAGGCGTCAGTAGCCACTGGCACCCCAATAGGCTGGTTTACGTGAAACGATGAAACCACTTTTGGCAGAAATTGCTGACAAGTTCTCAACTCCGCTCTATCTGCATGGAAGATTAAATAGGGGCTTTTGTGAGACAAAGCCGCCAATTCAGACACCCGCCTTGCAGAGACCAAGGCCAACAGCATGACCACTTTCCAAGTAAGGAATTTCAACTCAAGCTTACGCAAAGGTTCAAACCAATGAGATTGCAGGAACTGCAACACCACATTAAGATCCCATGGTGTCGCTGGGGGCACAAAGGGAGGTTAGATGTGCAGCATGCCCTTACCGAAGGTCTGAACTTCTGAAAGGAAGGCCAATTCTTTCTGAAAGAAAATAGATAAGGCCGAAATTTGTACTTTAATGGAGCCTAACCTTAGGCCCGCATCCACCCTGCTTGCAAAAAATGGAGCAAACGCCCCAGGTGAAATTCTTCCGTAGGAGCCTTCTTGGATTCACACCAAGACACATATTTTCTCCAAAAACGGTGGTAAAGCTTCGCCGTTACTTCTTTTCTAGCCTGAAGCAGTGTGGGAATTACTTCACTGGGAATACCGTTTCGGGCTAGGATTTGGCGTTCACCCGCCATGCCGTCAAACGCAGCCGCGGTAAGTCTTGATACACGAACAGTCCTTGCTGTAACAGGTCCTCTCGTAGAGGAAAAGGCCAGGGATCTTCTATGAGTAATTCTTGAAGATCTGGATACCAAGCCCTCCTTGGCCAGTCCGGAACAATGAGGATCGCCTGAACCTTTGTTCTTCTTATGATCTTTATCACCTTCGGAATGAGTGGAAGTGGAGGGAACACATAGACCGACTGAAACACCCACGGTGTAACCAGGGCGTCCACCGCTATTGCTTGAGGGTCCCTCGACCTGGAACAATATCTCTGAAGTTTCTTGTTGAGGCGAGACGCCAGCATGTCTGTTTGAGGAATTCCCCAACGACTTGTCACTTCTGCAAAGACCTCTTGATGAAGACCCCACTCTCCTGGATGGAGATCTTGTCTGCTGAGGAAGTCTGGTTCCCAGTTGTCTACACCCGGAATGAAGACCGCCGACAGAGCGCTTACATGTCTTTCCGCCCAGCGGAAAACTTTTGTGGCTTCTGCCATTGCCGCTCTGCTCTTCGTTCCGCCCTGGCGGTTTACGTACGCCACTGCTGTTAAGTTGTCCGGCTGAATTAAGACGGGCAGATCGCGAAGAAGATGTTCCGCTTGCAGAAGGCTTTTGTAAATAGCCCTCAATTCCAGAATGTTTATTGCAGACAAGCTTCCTGGCATTTAACCTGCTCACTGAATGGCCTTGTAGGCCGCAACCATCTTTTTCATCAACGGAACGTATTGATGGATTGACACTGTTGCAGATCCGATCTGACTCTGGATCCACAGAGCTCTTTCCACCGGAAGAAACAAACTCTCAACAGTTCTGTATCTAACATTATTCCCAACTCTGACAACCGCGTCGTTGGGATCAACAGTGATTCTGGCAAGGTCAGGAGCCAACCACTTTGTTGAAAAACTGTCAGGGAGAAAACAACATTTTGGACCACTTGTTTCTTTACCTCGCCGTACTCAGGAGAGCGTCCCAGTACAGAATAATAATGACTCTTACTATAGAAGGAAAACCATCATACCGCCATCACTCCGGTGAATTGGCAATGACAATCCTGAATAGCAAACCCAGGTAAGCCTAATGCGGAAGAAACCGTACTTAGACCCTCTTTCTCCTTTTACAGATTGGAGATCCCTGCCCTGAGAGATTCCATCTTGTAGTTCAACTTCTTAAGTAGAAATTTTTGGGGTTGTTCTGACCGAGCCGTCCGGCCTCAGAAGGACGAAAAAGCTTGAATAACAGCTTTTTCCTTTTTTTTTTGTGACCGGGACAGCAGGACAATGACCTGATCCTGACCCAACTCCTGTATGGCGTTGCATACTACCTCCCCGTCCAGAGGAGAATCGGTAAGGTCTATTTGAAAAATCAGTGAGGGGAATCGTCTGGAAACTCCAGACCCTTGGGACTCTATTCTTAAACTCACTGGTCCATGTCCATTCCAGGACTGACTGAAGAGTATTACAAGTGGTCCCACCGGTGTGGGCTCCCGCAAGATAGACCCAGCGACATGCGGTGGATATGGTAGAAACAAGAGGATGATTTCTGCTTCTGCGAACTTGAAAAAGATGCTGACCTCTTACCTTTTCACCTTCCTCTACCTGCAAAGAAAGGGAAAACCGTATCCATTTGATCGAAATGACTGCATCCTACACAAATGCGTCACCAACCGTTGTGAGGGAACATAGGTCAAGAAGGTAGACTTACCAGTGGTATCTGTCGAGATCAACTTAACAAAGCCATCCCCAAACCAGGTTTCACCTTCATAGGGAAGATACTCCAGTACTTCTCAGAGTCCGCCTCAGCATTCCATTGGTGAATCCACAACGTCCTCCTAGTCGAGACTGCCATGGAAGTGGCCCGCGATCCCAAGAGTCCTATATCCCTTGTAGTCGCACGGCAGTATGCTGCAATGATATAGACATGACTCAACTTCAGGAGTACCCTGCATACTACTACTCCCCCATGCGCATGCAATGCTAGCATAATCAACGTACATGCGGACACATAATTAGAGTATCACATATCTTCCTGCATACGATCCTTTGTGACAGAGCACTGTGCAGAACAGGGGTGACTCTCACTTTATTCTATCCATGAGAAGGAATAACTTTACCTCAGCATTCATTATAAAAATATATATATATATATATATATATATATATATATATACAGGTTGAGTATCCCTTATCCAAAATGCTCGGGACCAGAGGTATTTTGGATATGGGATTTTTCCGTATTTTGGAATAATTGCATACCATAATGAGATATCATGGTGATGGGACCTAAGTCTAAGCACAGAATGCATTCATGTTTCATATACACCTTATACACACAGCCTGAAGGTCATTTTAGCCAATAATTTTTGTAACTTTGTGCATTAAACAAAGTGTATCTACATTCACACAATTCATTTATGTTTCTTATACACCTTATACACACAGCCTGAAGGTCATTTAATACAATATTTTTAATAACTTTGTGTATTAAACAAAGTTTGTGTACATTGAGCCATCAAAAAACAAAGGTTTCACTATCTCACTCCCACTCAAAAAAGTCTGTATTTCGGAATATTCCGTATTTCGGATATTTGGATATGGGATACTCAACCTGTATATATATATATATATATATATATATATATATACATACCTTCAAATGCACCTATACACACATATATCTATATATATATCTAATACGTATACATATATCCTTTTGTCAGGAACAGCAGGGTCCCTAGTGACGTTAATACGTTCCAATCTGTATGAACAGGTACTGAATGCCGATTTTGTGGATCTGATCAGGAAACATTATGGTCAACATAAGAAACATTATTTGAGTCGATCTCAGGGAGTAGTAACTGGGCAAAATAAAATTTTTGCGACCCCGAGGGGTCAGAGAGAAATCAATTCTATGAATATGACTCCCTCCATAAATATTACCACGTCTGTGATTGTGCCACAGACCTATGTAACTTTACCATACATATATATATATATACATGTAGGTATAGCTCTTTCTGATATGCACCCAGCCACGTCGGTGTCTTCCATATAGTTTTCTCTTGGGAAAAATATACCTCTACTGACATGTTGACATTTATTTACATGTACCAAGTACTATTAGGAGTCGACAGTGCCGACATAGTCATTCCCTTTGTGGCAGAGCACTCAGCCTCAGATATGCCGACACACGTGTACCAAACACCCACCGACATTACACTGGCTATAAGGGATAGACCCCAGTACATTCTGTCATGGAAACACAGAAGGAGTTACCAGCTCATTTCCTCAGCGCTCATGATATAGTGTGCTTTTATGTTTAACTTATATTGCACCAAACAACTGTGCCCCCCCTCGTTTTTCACTCTGATCTGTACAGCAGTGCTTTGGAAGGACCAGCGTCTCTGTGAGGAGAAAATGGCGCTGAAATGAGCTGTGAGGGGGAAGCCCCGCCCCCTTAATGTCGCGTTTCAGCCCCACTATTACTTACAAATATTAATACTGGCGGGGGTTAAATATAGTGCCCAGTCTCTGTTGAGGATTTATATGCCGCCCCCCCCCCCCCCTCGTTTTTCACAGCGTCACTGTGAGGAGAAAATGGCGCTGGTTAGAGCTGTGAGGGCTAAGTCACGCCCCCTTAATGGTGCGCTTCAGTCCCGCTCATTTTTATATATTTATACTGGCGGGGGTCTGTATTTAGTGCCCAGGCACTGTATACTCTTTATGCCAGTTGCTTATGAGGTTTTATGCTGCCCAGGGCGATCCCCCTGCGCCCTGCAGTGCCGCTTTGTATGTGGGAGTGTGGCACGCAGCGCGCCCGCTGCGCGGTACCTCAAAGCAGTCACTGAAATCTTCTGCCGTCACTGAAGTCTTCTGATCTTCTTCTACTGACCCGGCTTCTGACTTTTGGCTCTGCAAGGGGGGTGACAGCGCGGCTCAGGGAACGAGCATCTAGGCGTACCTAGCGATCAGACCCTCTGGAGCTAATGGTGTCCAGTAGCCTAAGAAGCAGAGCCTTGAAACTCACAGAAGTAGGTCTGCTTCTCTCTCCTCAGTCCCACGATGCAGGGAGCCTGTTGCCAGCAGTGCTCCCTGAAAATAATAAACCTAACAAAGTCTTTTCCGAGAAACTCAGTAGAGCTCCTCAGTGTGTGACCAGTCTCACTGGGCACCGAATCTAACTGGAGTCTGGAGGAGGGGCATAGAAGGAGGAGCTAGTTCACACCCATTCAAAGTCTTAAAGTGTGCCCATGTCTCCTGCGGATCCCATCTATACCCCATGGTTCTTGAAGCATCCCCAGCATCCTCTAGGACGTATGAGAAATACCGGTTGTCGGTATCCCGAAGTTTAGGAGACAGACGCCGGAATCCCGACAGCTGGTGAAAATAAGAATTTACTTACCGATAATTCTATTTCTCATAGTCCGTAGTGGATGCTGGGACTCCGTCAGGACCATGGGGAATAGCGGGCTCCGCAGGAGACAGGGCACATCTAAAAAAGCTTTTAGGTCACATGGTGCGTACTGGCTCCTCCCCCTATGACCCTCCTCCAAGCCTCAGTCAGGTACTGTGCCCGGACGAGCGTACACAATAAGGAAGGATCTTGAATCCCGGGTAAGACTCATACCAGCCACACCAATCACACCGTACAACTTGTGATCTGAACCCAGTTAACAGTATGATAACACAAACGAAGTAGCCTCTGAACAGATGGCTCACAACAACAGTAATAACCCGATTTTTGTAACAATAACTATGTACAAGCATTGCAGACAATCCGCACTTGGGATGGGCGCCCAGCATCCACTACGGACTATGAGAAATAGAATTATCGGTAAGTAAATTCTTATTTTCTCTAACGTCCTAGTGGATGCTGGGACTCCGTCAGGACCATGGGGATTATACCAAAGCTCCCAAACGGGCGGGAGAGTGCGGATGACTCTGCAGCACCGAATGAGAGAACTCCAGGTCCTCTTTAGCCAGAGTATCAAATTTGTAAAATTTTACAAACGTGTTCTCCCCTGACCACGTAGCTGCTCGGCAAAGTTGTAATGCCGAGACTCCTCGGGCAGGCGCCCAGGATGAGCCCACTTTCCTTGTGGAATGGGCCTTTACAGATTTAGGCTGTGGCAGGCCTGCCACAGAATGTGCAAGTTGGATTGTACTACATATCCAACGTGCAATCGTCTGTTTAGACGCAGGAGCACCCAACTTGTTGGGTGCATACAATGTAAACAACGAGTCAGATTTTCTGACTCCAGCTGTCCTTGAAATATATATTTTTAATGCTCTGACAACGTCCAGTAACTTGGAGTCCTCCAAGTCGCTAGTAGCCGCAGGCACCACAATAGGCTGGTTCAAGTGAAATGCCGAAACCACCTTAGGGAGAAATTGAGGACGTGTCCTCAATTCTGCCCTGTCCGAATGGAATATCAGATATGGGCTTTTGTATGACAAAGCTGCCAACTCCGAAACTCTCCTGGCTGAAGCCAGGGCCAACAGCATGGTTACCTTCCATGTAAGGTATTTTAAATCTACCGATTTTAAAGGCTCAAACCAATGAGATTTGAGAAAATTTAGAACCACGTTCAAATCCCACGGTGCCACTGGAGGCACTATTGGGGGTTGTATATGTAGTACACCTTTGACAAAAGTTTGTACTTCAGGCACTGACGCCAATTCCTTCTGGAAGAAAATTGATAAGGCCGAAATTTGAACTTTAATGGACCCCAATTTGAGGCCCATAGACAATCCTGCTTGCAGGAAATGTAAGAATCGACCCAATTGAAATTCTTCCGTTGGAGCCTTCTTGGCCTCACACCACGCAACATATTTTCTCCAAATGCGGTGATAATGTTGTGCGGTCACTTCTTTCCTGGCTTTAATTAAAGTAGGAATAACTTCCTCAGGAATGCCCTTCTCTTTTAGAATCCGGCGTTCAACCGCCATGCCGTCAAACGCAGCCGCGGTAAGTCTTGGAACATACAAGGTCCCTGCTGAAGCAGATCCCTTCTTAGAGGTAGAGGCCACGGATCCTCCGTGAGCATCTCTTGAAGTTCCGGATACCAAGTTCTTCTTGGCCAGTCCGGAGCTACCAGTATTGTTCTTACTCCTCTTTTCCGTATAATTCTCAGTACCTTTGGTATGAGAGGCAGAGGAGGGAACACATACACTGACTGGTACACCCACGGTGTTACCAGAGCGTCCACAGCTATTGCCTGAGGGTCTCTTGACCTGGCGCAATACCTGTCCAATTTTTTGTTGAGGCGAGACGCCATCATGTCCACCTTTGGTTTTTCCCAACGGTTCACAATCATGTGGAAAACTTCTGGATGAAGTCCCCACTCTCCCGGGTGAAGGTCGTGTCTGCTGAGGAAATCTGCTTCCCAGTTGTCCACTCCCGGGATGAACACTGCTGACAGTGCTACGACATGATTCTCCGCCCAGCGCAGAATCCTTGCAGCTTCTGCCATTGCACTCCTGCTTCTCGTGCCGCCTTGTCGGTTTACGTGGGCGACTGCCGTGATGTTGTCGGACTGGATCAACACCGGCTGACCCTGAAGCAGCGATTTTGCCAGGCTTAGAGCATTGTAGATCGCTCTTAGCTCCAGTATATTTATGTGAAGAGACGTCTCCAGGTTTGACCACACGCCCTGGAAGTTTCTTCCCTTTGTGACTGCTCCCCAACCTCGTAGGCTGGCATCCGTAGTCACCAGGACCCAGTCCTGTATGCCGAATCTGCGGCCCACTAACAGATGGGCAGTCTGCAACCACCACAGGAGAGACAACCTTGTTCTCGGTGACAGTGTTATCCGCTGATGCATGTGCAGATGCGATCCGGACCATTTGTCCAGCAGATCCCACTGAAATGTTCGTGCATGGAATCTGCCGAATGGAATCGCTTCGTACGAAGCCACCATCTTTCCCAGGACTCTTGTGCATTGATGTACTGACACAGTTCCTGGTTTTAGGAGGTTCTTGACAAGTTCGGATAACTCCCTTGCTTTCTCTTCCGGGAGAAATACCTTTTTCTGAACCGTGTCCAGAATCATGCCCAGGAACAGCAGATGTGTTGTCGGGGTCAATTGAGATTTTGGAAGATTTAGAATCCACCCGTGTTGCTGAAGCACTACTTGTGTTAGCGCTACACCGACTTCCAGCTGTTCTCTGGACTTTGCCCTTATCAGGAGATCGTCCAAGTAAGGGATAATTAATACGCCTTTTCTTCGTAGAAGAACCATCATTTCGGTCATTATCTTGGTAAAGACCCGAGGGGCCGTGGACAACCCAACGGCAGCGTTTGAAACTGATAATGACAGTCTTGTATCACGAACCTGAGATACCCTTGGTGTGAGGGGTAAATCGGGACATGTAGATAAGCATCTTTTATGTCCAAGGACACCATGAAGTCTCCTTCTTCCAGATTCGCTATCACTGCTCTGAGTGACTCCATCTTGAACTTGAATTTCTTTATGTACAGGTTCAAGGATTTCAGATTTAGAATAGGCCTTACCGAACCGTCCGGTTTCGGTACCACAAATAGTGTGGAATAATACCCCTTTCCCTGTTGTAGGAGGGGTACCTTGACTATCACCTGCTGAGAATACAGCTTGTGAATGGCTTCCAAACCGACGTCCTTTCTGAGGGAGACGTTGGTAAAGCAGACTTTAGGAACCGGCGAGGGGGAGACCTTTCGAACTCCAGCATGTAACCCTGAGATACTATCTGCAGGACCCACGGGTCCACTTGTGAGTGAACCCATTGATTGCTGAAAATCTTGAGTCGACCCCCCACCGTTCCTGAGTCCGCTTGTAAAGCCCCAGCGTCATGCTGATGGCTTTGTAGAAGCCGGGGCGGGCTTCTGTTCCTGGGCAGGGGCTGCTTGCTGCCCTTTCTTACCCTTTCCTCTGCCTCGCGGCAGATAAGACTGTCCTTTTGGTCGCTTTTTATAGGAGCGAAAGGACTGCGGCTGAAAAGACGGTGTCTTTTTCTGTTGGCAGGGGATCTGAGGTAAAAAAGTGGATTTGCCGGCAGTTGCCGTGGCCACCAGGTCCGAAAGACCGACCCCAAACAATTCCTCTCCTTTATATGGCAATACTTCCATATGCCTCTTGGAATCCGCATCACCTGACCACTGTCGCGTCCATAAACTTCTTCTGGTAGATATGGACATCGCGCTTACTCTTGATGCTAGAGTACAAACATCCCTCTGAGCATCTCGCATATAAAGGAAAGCATCCTTTAATTGCTCTAGAGTCAATAAAATACTGTCCCTATCCAGGGTATCAATATTTTCAGTCAGAGAATCCAACCACACTACCCCAGCACTGCACATCCAGGCTGAGGCTATTGCCGGTCGCAGTATAACACCAGTATGTGTGTATATACTCTTCAGTGTAGTTTCCAGCCTCCTATCTGCTGGATCCTTGAGGGCGGCCGTATCAGGAGACGGCAACGCCACTTGCTTTGATAAACGTGTGAGCGCCTTATCCACCCTAGGGGGTGTTTCCCAGCGCGCCCTAACCTCTGGTGGGAAAGGGTATAATGCCAATAACTTCTTGGAAATTAGCAGTTTTCTAT
Organism: Pseudophryne corroboree; assembly: GCF_028390025.1. Taxonomy (NCBI): domain Eukaryota; kingdom Metazoa; phylum Chordata; class Amphibia; order Anura; family Myobatrachidae; genus Pseudophryne; species Pseudophryne corroboree. The sequence goes on from NC_086451.1 coordinate 442,420,362, forward strand.
CGGGGTTAACCCACGCTTCATCACACACGTCATTCAATTCCTCTGATTCTGGAAAAAATACAGGTAGTTTTTTCACCCCCCACATAATACCCCTTTTTGAGGTACCAGCAGTATCAGAGATCTGCAAAGCCTCCTTCATTGCCGTGATCATATAACGTGTGGCCCTATTGGAAAATACGTTTGTTTCTTCACCGTCGACACTAGATTCATCTGTGTCGGTACCCGTGTCGACTGACTGAGGTAAAGGACGTTTTACAGCCCCTGACGGTGTCTGAGACGCCTGAACCGGTACTAACTGGTTTGCCGGGCGTCTTATTTCGTCAACTGACTTTTGTAATGTGCTGACATTATCACGTAATTCCATAACTAAAGCCATCCATTCCGGTGTCGACTCCCTAGGGGGTGACATTACCATCATCGGCAATTGCTCTGCCTCCACACCAACATCGTCCTCATACATGTCGACACACACGTACCGACACACAGCAGCCACACAGGGAATGCTCTAATCGAAGACAGGACCCCCTAGCCCTTTGGGGAGACAGAGGGAGAGTTTGCCAGCACACACCAAAAGCGCTATAAATGTATATAAACAACCCTAGAAGGTGTTGTTTACTATATATGCGCTCTTAATATATAAATATCGCCAATTTATGCCCCCCTTCTCTTTGTTACCCTGTTTCTGTAGTGCAGTGCAGGGGAGAGACCTGGGAGCCTTCCTCACCAGCGGAGCTGAGCAGGAAAATGGCGCTGAGTGCTGAGGAGAATAAGCTCCGCCCCTTTTTCGGCGGGCTTTTCCCCGGTTTTTAAGAAACTGGCCTGGGTTAAAATACATACATATAGCCTTAATGGCTATATGTGATGTATTTATTTTGCCACTAAAGGTAATTATATTGCTGCCCAGGGCGCCCCCAGCAGCGCCCTGCACCCTCCGTGACTGAGTCAGTGAGCCGTGTGACAACAATGGCGCACAGCTGCCGTGCTGTGCGCTACCTTCAAGAAGACTGAGGAGTCTTCTGCCGCCTGCTTTCCGGACCTCCGTTCTGCCGTCTCTTCAGCGTCTGTAAGGGGGATCGGCGGCGCGGCTCCGGGACGAACCCCAGGCTGACCTGTGTTCCGACTCCCTCTGGAGCTAAGTGTCCAGTAGCCTAAGACTCCAATCCATCCTGCACGCAGGTGAGTTGGAAATCTCTCCCCTAAGTCCCTCGATGCAGTGATCCTGTTGCCAGCAGGAATCACTGAGATTGAAACCTAAAAAAAAACTTTTCTAAACAGCTCTTTAGGAGAGCCACCTAGATTGCACCCTCTCGGACGGGCACAAAAACCTAACTGAGGCTTGGAGGAGGGTCATAGGAGGAGGAGCCAGTACGCACCATGTGACCTAAAAGCTTTTTTAGATGTGCCCTGTCTCCTGCGGAGCCCGCTATTCCCCATGGTCCTGACGGAGTCCCAGCATCCACTAGGACGTTAGAGAAATATAGCCGGACGGTATCCTGACCTCCGCATAATATATTCACTCGGTTGGTGGGACCTCGCCACCAAACGAGTGGCAATATAACATATGGCAAGCAAAGCGAATCTGCTATACGAGTCGTTGCTGGCTCCCCGTCTATTGGTAAAACATACAAATTCCAAACATACACACGAGGGGCATCAGCAGCACCGGGCTCTCTCACACATGACACACACACACACACACACAGGAGGGGCATCAGCAGCACCGGGCTCTCTCACACATGACACACACAGGAGGGGCAGCAGCAACACCGGGCTCTCTCACACATGACACACACAGGAGGGGCAGCAGCAGAAGCACCGGGCTCTCTCACACATGACACACACAGGAGGGGCAGCATCAGCAGCACCGGGCTCTCTCACACATGACACACACAGGAGGGGCAGCAGCAGAAGCACCGGGCTCTCTCACACATGACACACACACACACACACACACACACACACACACACACACACAGGAGGGGCAGCAGCAGCAGCAGCACCGGGCTCTCTCACACATGACACACACACACAGGAGGGGCAGCAGCAGCACCGGGCTCTCTCACACATGACACACACACACAGGAGGGGCAGCAGCAGCACCGGGCTCTCTCACACATGACACACACACAGGAGGGGCAGCAGCAGCAGCACCGGGCTCTCTCACACATGACACACACACACAGGAGGGGCAGCAGCAGCAGCACCGGGCTCTCTCACACATGACACACACACAGGAGGGGCAGCAGCAGCACCGGGCTCTATCACACATGACACACACACACAGGAGGGGCAGCAGCAGCACCGGGCTCTCTCACACATGACACACACACAGGAGGGGCAGCAGCAGCAGCACCGGGCTCTCTCACACATGACACACACACACAGGAGGGGCAGCAGCAGCAGCACCGGGCTCTCTCACACATGACACACACACAGGAGGGGCAGCAGCAGCACCGGGCTCTCTCACACATGACACACACACACAGGAGGGGCAGCAGCAGCACCGGGCTCTCTCACACATGACACACACACAGGAGGGGCAGCAGCAGCACCGGGCTCTCTCACACATGACACACACACACAGGAGGGGCAGCAGCAGCACCGGGCTCTCTCACACATGACACACACACAGGAGGGGCAGCAGCACCGGGTTCTCTCACACATGACACACACACAGGAGGGGCAGCAGCACCGGGCTCTCTCACACATGACACACACAGGAGGGGCAACAGCACCGGGCTCTCTCACACATGACACACACACACACACAGGAGGGGCAGCAGCAGCACCGGGCTCTCTCACACATGACACACACAGGAGGGGCAGCAGCACCGGGCTCTCTCACACATAAAGGAGGGGCAGGCAGCCTCTCCTTGTCCCGCAGCACGTCACCCATCATGTCCTCGGGCAGCTGGCTCACTGCGTCCTTGGCCTCCCGGCTGCACATGCGCAGCACAGACCCCGCACGCCGGCAGCACACGCGCAACACAGATCCCACACACTAGCAGCACAGACCCAGCACCCGCACAGCACAGACCCCGCACGCCAGCAGCACAGATACGGCACCCATGCAGCACAGACCCAGCACACCGGCAGTACAGATCCCACACACGCACACAGTACAGACCCTGCACTGGAGTAGATGTGAGGACATTGGAGGTGTATGGAAGCCATTGGGTGTGTGTGCATCTGGCTCATAGTGCTGCGGCTGTAATTAGGAGGAGTGATGACTGTCAGCTCTCATAACATGAGCTGCCACCCCCAGTATGTACAGTGCTGTGTACCGGGCACGCCATGTCCTCCATGTGAGTGTAATAATAAGGGCAGTGTGTGCAGGGAGGCGGTGCCGTACGGTGGAACAGCAGCTATATACAGGCAGCAGTGATACAGGCAGTGTGTGCAGTGGTACAGCAGCTATATACAGGCGGCAGTGATAGAGGGTAGGGGCTGTGCAGCGGTACAGCAGCTATATACGGCAGCAGTGATACAGGCACGGACTGTGCGGCGGTACAGCAGCTATATACAGGATGCAGCGATACAGGCAGGGGCTGTGTGTGCGGCGGTACAGCAGCTATATACAGGCGGCAGTGATACAGGGCAGGGGCTGTGCAGCGGTACAGCAGCTATATACAGGATGCAGCGATACAGGCAGGGGCTGTGTGTGCGGCGGTACAGCAGCTATATACAGGCGGCAGTGATACAGGGCAGGGGCTGTGCAGTGGTACAGCAGCTATATACAGGCGGCAGTGATACAGGCAGGGGCTGTGTGTGCGACGAAACAGCAGCTATATACAGGCGGCAGTGATACAGGCAGGGGCTGTGTGTGTGGCGGTACAGCAGCTATATACAGGTGGCAGTGATATAGGGCAGAGGCTGTGTGTGCGGCGGTACAGCAGCTATATACAGGTGGCAGTGATACAAGGCAGGGGCTGTGTGTGCGGCGGTACAGCAGTTATATATAGGCGGCAATGATACAGGCAGGGGCTTTGCGGCGGTACAGCAGCTATATACAGGCGGCAGTGATACAGGCACGGTCTGTGCGGCGGTACAGCAGCTATATACAGGCGGTAGTGATACAGGCACGGGCTGTGCGGCGGTACAGCAGCTATATACAGGCGTCAGTGATACAGGCACGGGCTGGGCGGCGGTACAGCAGCTATATACAGGCTGCAGTGAACCAGGCAGGGGCTGTGCGGCGATACAGCAGCTATATACAGGCGGCAGTGATACAGGCATGGGCAGTGTGGGCAGTGAGGCGGCGCTGTGCGGCGGTACAGCAGCTATATACAGGCGGCAGTGATACAGGCAGGGACTGTGCGGCGGTACAGCAGTTATACACAGGCGGCAGTGATACAAGTAGGGGCTGTACGGCGGTACAGCAGCTATATACAGGCGGCAATGATACAGGCAGGGGCTGTGCGGCGGTAAAACAGCTATATACAAACGGCAATGATACAGGCACGGGCTGTGCTGCGGTACAGCAGCTATACACAGTCGGCAGTGATACAGGGTAGGATAGCTATATACAGGGGCAGTGTGTGCAGGGAGGCGGCGCTGTGCGGCGGTACAGCAGCTATATACAGGCAGCAGTGATACAGGCAGGGGCTGTGCAGCGGTCCAGCAGCTATATACAGGCGGCAGTGATACAGGGCAGGGGTTTTGTGTGCGGCGGTACAGCAGCTATATACAGGAGGCAGTGATACAAGGCAGGGGCTGTGTGTGCGGCGGTACAGCAGCTATATACAGGCGGCAGTGATACAGGGATGGGTTGTGCGGCGGTACAGCAGCTATATACAGGCGGCAGTGATACAGGCAGGGGCTGTGCGGCGGTACAGCAGCTATATACAGGCGGCAGTGATATAGGCAGGGGCTGTGCGGCGGTACAGCAGCTATATACAGGCGGTAGTAATACAGGCATAGACTGTGCGGCGGTACAGCAGCTATATACTGGCGGTAGTGATACAGGCAGGGGTTGTGCGGCGGTACAGCAGCTATATACAGGCGGTAGTAATACAGGCATAGACTGTGCGGCGGTACAGCAGCTATATACTGGCGGTAGTGATATAGGCAGGGGCTGTGCGGCGGTACAGCAGCTATATACAGGCGGCAGTGATACAGGCACGGACTGTGCAGCGGTACAGCAGCTATATACAGGCGGTAGTAATACAGGCATAGACTGTGCGGCGGTACATCAGCTATATACTGGCGGTAGTGATACAGGCAGGGGTTGTGCGGCGGTACAGCAGCTATATACAGGCGGCAGTGATACAGGCACGGTCTGTGCGGCGGTACAGTAGCTACAGGCGGCAGTGATACAGGAACGGACTGTGCGGCGGTACAGCAGCTATATACAGGCGGCAGTGATACAGGCAGGGGCTGTGCGGCGGTACTGCAGCTATATACAGGCGGTAGTGATACAGGCATGGGCAGTGTGTGCAGGGAGGCGGCGCTGTGCGGCGGTACAGCAGCTATATACAGGCAGCAGTGCTACAGGCACGGGCTGTGCGGCGGTACTGCAGCTATATACAGGCGGCAGTGATACAGGCAGGGGCTGTGCGGCGGTACAGCAGCTACATAAAGGCGGCAGTGATACGGGAAGGGGTTTTTGTGTGCGGCGGTACAGCAGTTATATACAGGCCGCAATGATACAGGCACGGGCTGTGCTGCGGCGGTACAGCAACTACATACAGGCGGCAGTGATACAGGCAGGGGCTGTGCAGTGGTACAGCAGCTATATACAGGCAGCAGTGATACAGGGCAGGATAGCTATATACAGGGGCAGTGTGTGTAGGGAGGCGGCGCTGTGCGGCGGTACAGCAGCTATATACAAGCGGCAGTGATACAGGGCAGGGGCTGTGTGTGCGGTGGTACAGCAACTACATACAGGCGGCAGTGATACAGGCAGGGGCTGTGCAGCGGTACAGCAGCTATATACAGGCATCAGTGATACAGGGCAGGGGTTTTGTGTGCGGCGGTACAGCAACTATATACAGGCGGCAGTAATACAAGGCAGGGGCTGTGTGTGCGGCGGTACAGCAGCTATATACAGGCGGCAGTGATACAGGCACGGTCTGTGCGGCGGTACAGCAGCTATATACAGGCGGCAGTGATACAGGCACGGTCTGTGCGGCGGTACAGCAGCTATATACAGGCGGCAGTGATACAGGCACGGCCTGTGCGGCGGTACAGCAGCTATATACAGGCGGCAGTGATACAGAAAGGGGCTGTGCTGCGGTACAGCAGCTACATACTGGCGGTAGTGATACAGGCAGGGGCTGTGCGGCGGTACAGCAGCTATATACAGGCGGCAGTGATACAGGCACGGTCTGTGCGGCGGTACAGCAGCTATATACAGGCGGCAGTGATACAGGCACGGACTGTGCGGCGGTACAGCAGCTAAATACAGGCGGCAGTGATACAGGCAGGGGCTGTGCGGCGGTACTGCAGCTATATACAGGCGGTAGTGATACAGGCATTTGCAGTGTGTGCAGGGAGGCGGCGCTGTGCGGCGGTACAGCAGCTATATACAGGCGGTAGTGATACAGGCAGGGGCTGTGCAGCGGTACAGCAGCTATATACAGGCAGCAGTGATACAGGCAGGGGCTGTGCGGCGGTACGGCAGCTATATATAGGCGGCAGTGATACAGGCAGGGGCTGTGCGGCGGTACTGCAGCTATATACAGGCGGTAGTTATACAGGCATTTGCAGTGTGTGCAGGGAGGCGGCGCTGTGCGGCGGTACAGCAGCTATATACAGGCGGTAGTGATACAGGCACGGGCTGTGCAGCGGTACAGCAGCTATATACAGGCAGCAGTGATACAGGGCAGGATAGCGATATAAAGGGAGGCGGCGCTGTGCGGCGGTACAGCAGCTATATACAGGCGGCAGTGATACAGGGCAGGAGCTGTGTGTGTGGCGGTACAGCAGCTACATAAAGGCGGTAGTGATACAGGCAGGGGCTGTGCGGCGGTACAGCAGCTATATACAGGCGGCAATGATACAGGAAGGGGCTGTGCAGCGGTACAGCAGCTATATACAGGCAGCAGTGATACAGGGCAGGGGTTTTGTGTGCGGCGGTACAGCAGCTATATACAGGCGGCAGTGATACAAGGCAGGGGCTGTGTGTGCGGCGGTACAGCAGCTATATACAGGCGGCAGTGATACAGGCACGGTCTGTGCGGCGGTACAGCAGCTATATACAGGCGGCAGTGATACAGGCACGGTCTGTGCGGCGGTACAGCAGCTATATACAGGCGGCAGTGATACAGGCACGGTCTGTGCGGCGGTATAGCAGCTATATACAGGCGGCAGTGATACAGGCACGGACTGTGCGGCGGTACAGCAGCTATATACAGGCGGCAGTGATACAGGCAGGGGCTGTGCGGCGGTACTGCAGCTATATACAGGCGGTAGTGTTACAGGCATTTGCAGTGTGTGCAGGGAGGCGGCGCTGTGCGGCGGTACAGCAGCTATATACAGGCGGTAGTGATACAGGCAGGGGCTGTGCAGCGTTACAGCAGCTATATACAGGCAGCAGTGATACAGGCAGGGGCTGTGCGGCGGTACGGCAGCTATATACAGGCGGCAGTGATACAGGCAGGGGCTGTGCGGCGGTACTGCAGCTATATACAGGCGGTAGTGATACAGGCATTTGCAGTGTGTGCAGGGAGGCGGCGCTGTGCGGCGGTACAGCAGCTATATACAGGCGGTAGTGATACAGGCACGGGCTGTGCAGCGGTACAGCAGCTATATACAGGCAGCAGTGATACAGGGCAGGATAGCGATATAAAGGGAGGCGGCGCTGTGCGGCGGTACAGCAGCTATATACAGGCGGCAGTGATACAGGGCAGGAGCTGTGTGTGTGGCGGTACAGCAGCTACATAAAGGCAGTAGTGATACAGGCAGGGGCTGTGCGGCGGTACAGCAGCTATATACAGGTGGCAATGATACAGGAAGGGGCTGTGCTGCGGTACAGCAGCTATATACAGACGGCAGTGATACAGGGCAGGATAGCTATATACAGGGGCAGTGTGTGCAGGGAGGCGGCGCTGTGCGGCGGTACAGCAGCTATATACAGGCGGCAGTGATACAGGGCAGGGGCTGTGTGTGCGGCGGTACAGCAACTACATACAGGCGGCAGTGATACAGGCAGGGGCTGTGTGTGCGGCAGTATAGCAGCTATATACAGGCGGCAGTGATACGGGAAGGGGTTTTGTGTGCGGCGGTACAGCAGTTATAATAAGAATTTACTTACCGATAATTCTATTTCTCGTAGTCCGTAGTGGATGCTGGGACTCCGTCAGGACCATGGGGAATAGCGGCTCCGCAGGAGACAGGGCACAAAAGTAAAGCTTTCCGATCAGGTGGTGTGCACTGGCTCCTCCCCCTATGACCCTCCTCCAAGCCAGTTAGGTACTGTGCCCGGACGAGCGTACACAATAAGGGAGGAATTTTGAATCCCGGGTAAGACTCATACCAGCCACACCAATCACACCGTACAACTTGTGATCAAAACCAGTTAACAGTATGATAACAGAGGAGCCTCTGAAAGATGGCTTCTTAACAATAACCCGAATTAGTTAACAATAACTATGTACAATTATTGCAGATAATCCGCACTTGGGATGGGCGCCCAGCATCCACTACGGACTCCGAGAAATAGAATTATCGGTAAGTAAATTCTTATTTTCTCTATCGTCCTAGTGGATGCTGGGGTTCCTGAAAGGACCATGGGGATTATACCAAAGCTCCCAAACGGGCGGGAGAGTGCGGATGACTCTGCAGCACCGAATGAGAGAACTCCAGGTCCTCCTTAGCCAGAGTATCAAATTTGTAAAATTTTACAAACGTGTTCTCCCCTGACCACGTAGCTGCTCGGCAAAGTTGTAATGCCGAGACCCCTCGGGCAGCCGCCCAAGATGAGCCCACCTTCCTTGTGGAGTGGGCCTTTACAGATTTAGGCTGTGGCAGGCCTGCCACAGAATGTGCAAGTTGGATTGTGCTACAGATCCAACGAGCAATCGTCTGCTTAGACGCAGGAGCACCCATCTTGTTGGGTGCATACAATATAAACAACGAGTCAGATTTTCTGACTCCAGCTGTCCTTGCAATATATATTTTTAATGCTCTGACAACGTCCAGTAACTTGGAGTCCTCCAAGTCACTTGTAGCCGCAGGCACTACAATAGGCTGGTTCAGATGAAATGCTGACACCACCTTAGGGAGAAAATGCGGACGAGTCCGCAGTTCTGCCCTGTCCGAATGGAAAATCAGATATGGGCTTTTGTAAGATAAAGCTGCCAGTTCTGACACTCTCCTGGCCGAAGCCAGGGCTAGTAACATGGTCACTTTCCATGTGAGATATTTTAAATCCACCTTTTTTAGTGGTTCAAACCAATGAGATTTTAGAAATTCCAAAACCACATTGAGATCCCACGGTGCCACTGGAGGCACCACAGGAGGCTGTATATGCAGCACTCCCTTAACAAAAGTCTGGACTTCAGGAACTGAAGCCAATTCTTTTTGAAAGAAAATCGACAGGGCCGAAATTTGAACCTTAATAGATCCCAATTTGAGACCCATAGACAATCCTGATTGCAGGAAATGTAGGAATCGACCCAGTTGAAATTCCTCCGTCGGAGCACTCCGATCCTCGCACCACGCAACATATCTTCGCCAAATGCGGTGATAGTGTTGCACGGTTACTTCCTTCCTTGCTTTAATCAAAGTAGGAATGACTTCTTCCGGCATGCCTTTTTCCTTTAGGATCCGGCGTTCAACCGCCATGCCGTCAACGCAGCCGCGGTAAGTCTTGAAACAGACAGGGACCCTGCTGAAGCAAGTCCCTCCTTAGAGGTAGAGGCCACGGATCTTCCGTGATCATCTCTTGAAGTTCCGGGTACCAAGTCCTTCTTGGCCAATCCGGAACCACTAGTATCGTTCTTACGCCTCTTTGCCGTATAATTCTCAATACTTTTGGTATGAGAGGCAGAGGAGGAAACACATACACCGACTGGTACACCCAAGGCGTTACCAGCGCGTCCACAGCTATTGCCTGCGGATCTCTTGACCTGGCGCAATACCTGTCCAGTTTTTTGTTGAGGCGAGACGCCATCATGTCCACCATTGGTCTTTCCCAACGGGTTACCAGCATGTGGAAGACTTCCGGATGAAGTCCCCACTCTCCCGGGTGAAGGTCGTGTCTGCTGAGGAAGTCTGCTTCCCAGTTGTCCACTCCCGGGATGAACACTGCTGACAGTGCTATCACATGATTCTCTGCCCAGCGAAGAATCCTTGCAGCTTCTGCCATTGCACTCCTGCTTCTTGTGCCGCCCTGTCTGTTCACATGGGCGACTGCCGTGATGTTGTCCGACTGGATCAACACCGGTTTTCCTTGAAGCAGAGGTTCTGCCTGGCTTAGAGCATTGTAGATTGCTCTTAGTTCCAGAATGTTTATGTGAAGAGACGTTTCCAGGCTCGTCCACACTCCCTGGAAGTTTCTTCCTTGTGTGACTGCTCCCCAGCCTCTCAGGCTGGCGTCCGTGGTCACCAGGATCCAATCCTGTATGCCGAATCTGCGGCCCTCCAATAGATGAGCACTCTGCAACCACCACAGAAGAGATACCCTTGTCCTTGGAGACAGGGTTATCCGCTGGTGCATCTGAAGATGCGACCCTGACCATTTGTCTAACAGATCCCTCTGGAAAATTCGTGCATGGAATCTGCCGAATGGAATTGCTTCGTAAGAAGCCACCATTTTTCCCAGGACTCTTGTGCATTGATGTACAGACACCTTTCCTGGTTTTAGGAGGTTCCTGACAAGCTCGGACAACTCCTTGGCTTTTTCCTCCGGGAGAAAAACCTTTTTCTGAACCGTGTCCAGAATCATCCCTAGGAACAGCAGACGAGTTGTCGGCATTAACTGGGATTTTGGAATATTCAGAATCCAGCCGTGTTGTTTTAGCACTTCTTGAGACAGTGCTAATCCCCTCTCTAGCTGTTCTCTGGACCTTGCCCTTATTAGGAGATCGTCCAAGTATGGGATAATTAATACGCCTTTTCTTCGAAGAAGAATCATCATCTCGGCCATTACCTTTGTAAAGACCCGAGGTGCCGTGGACAATCCGAACGGCAGCGTCTGAAACTGATAGTGACAGTTTTGTACAACGAACCTGAGGTACCCCTGGTGTGAGGGGTAAATTGGAACGTGGAGGTACGCATCCTTGATGTCCAAGGACACCATAAAGTCCCCTTCTTCCAGGTTCGCTATCACTGCTCTGAGTGACTCCATTTTGAACTTGAACTTCTTTATGTACAGGTTCAAGGACTTCAGATTTAGAATAGGTCTTACCGAGCCGTCCGGCTTCGGTACCACAAATAGAGTGGAATAATACCCCTTTCCCTGTTGTAGAAGAGGTACCTTGACTATCACCTGCTGAGAGTACAGCTTGTGAATGGCTTCCAAAACCGTCTCCCTTTCGGAGGGGGACGTTGGTAAAGCAGACTTCAGGAAACGGCGAGGCGGATCTGTCTCTAGTTCCAACCTGTACCCCTGAGATATTATCTGCAGGATCCAGGGATCTACCTGCGAGTGAGCCCACTGCGCGCTGAAATGCTTGAGACGACCGCCCACCGCCCCCGAGTCCGCTTGAGAAGCCCCAGCGTCATGCTGAGGCTTTTGTAGAAGCGGGGGAGGGCTTCTGTTCCTGGGAAGGAGCTGCCTGTTGGTGTCTCTTCCCCCTTCCTCTGCCTCGTGGCAGATATGAATATCCCTTTGCTCTCTTGTTTTTAAAGGAACGAAAGGACTGCGGTTGAAAAGTCGGTGTCTTTTTCTGTTGGGGAGTAGCTTGAGGTAAAAAGGTGGATTTCCCGGCTGTAGCCGTGGCCACCAAATCTGATAGACCGACTCCAAATAACTCCTCCCCTTTATACGGCAAAACTTCCATATGCCGTTTTGAGTCCGCATCGCCTGACCACTGTCGCGTCCATAAACTTCTTCTGGCCGAAATGGACATAGCACTTACCCGTGATGCCAGTGTGCAGATATCCCTCTGTGCATCACGCATATAAAGAAATGCATCCTTTATTTGCTCTAAAGACAGTAAAACATTGTCCCTATCCAGGGTATCAATATTTTCAATCAGGGACTCTGACCAAACTACTCCAGCACTGCACATCCAGGCTGACGCTATAGCTGGTCGTAGTATAACACCTGTATGTGTGTATATACTTTTTTGGATATTTTCCATCCTCCTATCTGTTGGATCTTTAAGTGCGGCCGTCTCAGGAGAGGGTAACGCCACTTGTTTAGATAAGCGTGTGAGCGCCTTATCCACCCTAGGAGGTGTTTCCCAGCGCGCCCTAACCTCTGACGGGAAAGGGTATAAAGCTAATAACTTCTTTGAAATTAGCATCTTTTTATCGGGGGCAACCCACGCTTCATCACATACATCATTTAGTTCTTCTGATTCAGGAAAAACTATAGGTAGTTTTTTCACACCCCACATAATACCCTGTTTAGTGGTACCAGTAGTATCAGCTAAATGTAACGCCTCCTTCATTGCCAAAATCATATAACGTGTGGCCCTACTGGAAAATACGGTTGATTCGTCACCGTCGCCACTGGAATCAGTGCCTGTGTCTGGGTCTGTGTCGACCGACTGAGGCAAAGGGCGTTTTACAGCCCCTGACGGTGTTTGAGGCGCCTGGACAGGCACTAACTGATTGTCCGGCCGTCTCATGTCGACAAACGACTGCTTTAGCGTGTTGACACTATCCCGTAATTCCATAAATAAAGGCATCCATTCTGGTGTCGACCCCCTAGGAGGTGACATCCCCATATTTGGCAATTGCTCCGCCTCCACACCAATATCGTCCTCATACATGTCGACACACACGTACCGACACACAGCAGACACACAGGGAATGCTCTTAACGAAGACAGGACCCCACTAGCCCTTTGGGGAGACAGAGGGAGAGTTTGCCAGCACACACCAAAAGCGCTATATATGACAGGGATAGCCTTATAATAAGTGCTCCCTGTATAGCTGCTTTTATAATATAATTTTTGCCACTATTTTGCCCCCCCTCTCTTGTTTTACCCTGTTTCTGTAGTGCAGTGCAGGGGAGAGACCTGGGAGCCGTCCTGACCAGCGGAGCTGTGTAAGGAAAATGGCGCTGTGTGCTGAGGAGATAGGCCCCGCCCCTTTTCCGGCGGGCTCGTCTCCCGCTCTTTAGTGTATTCTGGCAGGGGTTAAATATCTCCATATAGCCCCGGAGGCTATATGTGAGGTATTTTTTAGCCAAATAGGTTTTCATTTGCCTCCCAGGGCGCTCCCCTCCCAGCGCCCTGCACCCTCAGTGACTGCCGTGTGAAGTGTGCTGAGAGGAAAATGGCGCACAGCTGCAGTGCTGTGCGCTACCTTTAGAAGACTGAGGAGTCTTCTGCCGCCGATTCTGGACCTCTTCATGTTTCAGCATCTGCAAGGGGGCCGGCGGCGAGGCTCCGGTGACCATCCAGGCTGTACCTGTGATCGTCCCTCTGGAGCTGATGTCCAGTAGCCAAGAAGCCAATCCATCCTGCACGCAGGTGAGTTCACTTCTTCTCCCCTAAGTCCCTCGTTGCAGTGATCCTGTTGCCAGCAGGACTCACTGTAAAATAAAAAACCTAAGCTAAACTTTCTCTAAGCAGCTCTTTAGGAGAGCCACCTAGATTGCACCCTTCTCGGCCGGGCACAAAAATCTAACTGGCTTGGAGGAGGGTCATAGGGGGAGGAGCCAGTGCACACCACCTGATCGGAAAGCTTTACTTTTGTGCCCTGTCTCCTGCGGAGCCGCTATTCCCCATGGTCCTTTCAGGAACCCCAGCATCCACTAGGACGATAGAGAAACCTTTTTCTGAACAGTGTCCAGAATCATCCCTAGGAACAGCAGACGTGTCGTCGGGATCAGTTGGGATTTTGGAAAATTCAGAATCCACCCGTGCTGTTGGAGCACTACTTGAGTTAGTGCTACTCCGACCTCCAGCTGTTCTCTGGATCTTGCCCTTATCAGGAGATCGTCCAAGTAAGGGATAATTAATACGCCTTCTCTTCGAAGAAGAATCATCATTTCGGCCATTACCTTGGTAAAGACCCTGGGTGCCGTGGACAATCCAAACGGCAGCGTCTGAAACTGATAATGACAGTTTTGTACCACGAACCTGAGGTACCCTTGGTGTGAAGGGCAAATTGGGACATGAAGGTAAGCATCCTTGATGTCCAAGGACACCATAAAATCCCCCTCTTCCAGATTCGCTATCACTGCTCTGAGTGACTCCATCTTGAACTTGAATTTTTGTATGTACAGGTTCAGAGATTTCAGATTTAGAATAGGTCTTACCGAGCCGTCCAGCTTCGGTACCACAAATAGCGGGGAGTAATACCCCTTTCCCTGTTGTAGAAGGGGTACCTTGACTATCACCTGCTGAGAATACAGCTTGTGAATGGCTTCCAATACCGTCGCCCTGTCGGAGGGAGACGTTGGCAAAGCAGACTTTAGGAACCGGCGAGGGGGAGACTTCTCGAATTCCAACCTGTAACCCTGAGATACTACCTGCAGGATTCCGGGGTCCACCTGCGAGTGAGCCCACTGTGCGCTGAAATTCTTGAGGCGACCCCCCACCGCCCCTGAGTCCGCTTGTAAGGTCCCAGCGTCATGCTGAGGCCTTTGCAGAAGCCGGGGAGGACTTCTGCTCCTGGGAAGGGGCTGCTTGGTGCAGTCTCTTACCCTTTCCTTTGCCTCGGGGCAAATATGAATGTCCTTTTGCTCGCTTGTTCTTATAGGAACGAAAGGACTGCGGCTGAAAAGACTGCAGCTTTTTCTGTTGGGAGGGGACTTGAGGTAAAAAGGTGGACTTCCCGGCTGTTGCCGTGGCTACCAAATCCGATAGACCGACCCCAAATAATTCCTCTCCTTTATACGGCAATACTTCCATATGCCGTTTGGAATCCGCATCGCCTGACCACTGTCGTGTCCATAGACTTCTTCTGGCAGATATGGACATCGCACTTACTCTTGATGCCAGAGTGCAGATATCTCTCTGTGCATCTCGCATATAAAGGAACGCATCCTTTAATTGCTCTATAGTCAATAAAATACTGTCCCTATCCAGGGTATCAATATTTTCAGTCAGGGAATCCGACCAAGCCACCCCAGCACTGCACATCCAGGCTGAGGCGATTGCTGGTCGCAGTATAACACCAGTATGTGTGTATATACTTTTTAGAGTATTTTCCAGCCTCCTATCAGCTGGATCCTTGAGGGCGGCCGTATCAGGAGACGGTAACGCCACTTGTTTGGATAAACGTGTGAGCGCCTTGTCCACCCTAGGGGGTGTTTCCCAGCGCGCCCTAACCTCTGGCGGGAAAGGGTATAATGCCAATAACTTCTTTGAAATTAGCAGTTTTTTATCAGGGGTAACCCACGCTTCATCACACACGTCATTCAATTCCTCTGATTCAGGAAAAACTACAGGTAGTTTTTTCAGACCCCACATAATACCCCTTTTTGTGGTACTTGCAGTATCAGAGATATGCAAAGCCTCCTTCATTGCCGTGATCATATAACGTGTGGCCCTACTGGAAAATACGTTTGTTTCTTCACCGTCGACACTGGATTCAGTGTCAGTGTCTGTGTCGACCGACTGAGGTAAAGGGCGTTTTACAGCCCCTGACGGTGTCTGAGACGCCTGGACAGGTACTAACTGGTTTGCCGGCTGTCTCATGTCGTCAACCGACTTTTGTAGCGTGCTGACACTATCCCGTAATTCCATAAACAAAGCCATCCATTCTGGTGTCGACTCCCTAGGGGGTGACATCACCATTACAGGCAATTGCTCCGCCTCCACGCCAACATCGTCCTCATACATGTCGACACACACGTACCGACACACAGCAGACACACGGGGAATGCTCTGATAGAAGACAGGACCCCACTAGCCCTTTGGGGAGACAGAGGGAGAGTTTGCCAGCACACACCCAAGCGCTATAAATATATATAGGGACAACCTTAATAAGTGTGTTCCCTTTATAGCAGCTCAAATATTATAAATATCGCCAATAAGTGCCCCCCCTCTCTGTTTTTACCCTGTTTCTGTAGTGCAGTGCAGGGGAGAGTCCTGGGAGCCTTCCTCGCAGCGGAGCTGGGCAGGAAAATGGCGCTGTGTGCTGAGGAGAATAGGCCCCGCCCCCTTTTCGGCCGGCTTCTTCTCCCGGTTTTTTTGGAACCTGGCAGGGGTTAAATACATCCATATAGCCCCAGGGGCTATATGTGATATATTTTAGCCAGAATAGGTATATTACATTGCTGCCCAGGGCGCCCCCCCCAGCGCCCTGCACCCTCAGTGACCGCTGGTGTGAAGTGTGCGGAGAGCAATGGCGCACAGCTGCAGTGCTGTGCGCTACCTCATGAAGACTGAGACGTCTTCTGCCGCCGGTTTCTGGACCTCTTCTCTATTCGGCATCTGCAAGGGGGTCGGCGGCGCGGCTCCGGTGACCCATCCAGGCTGTACCTGTGATCGTCCCTCTGGAGCTAGTGTCCAGTAGCCTAAGAAGCAAATCCATCCTGCACGCAGGTGAGTTCACTTCTTCTCCCCTAAGTCCCTCGCTGCAGTGAGCCTGTTGCCAGCAGGACTCACTGAAAATAAAAAACCTAACAAATTTTTTCTAAGCAGCTCTTTAGGAGAGCCACCTAGATTGCACCCTGCTCGGACGGGCACAAAAACCTAACTGAGGCTTGGAGGAGGGTCATAGGGGGAGGAGCCAGTACACACCACCTAGTGGTCAAACTTTTAAAATTTGTGCCCTGTGTCCTGCGGAGCCGCTATTCCCCATGGTCCTGACGGAGTCCCAGCATCCACTAGGACGTCAGAGAAATACAGGCGACAGTGATACAAGGCAGGGGCTGTGTATGCGGCGGTACAGCAGCTATATACAGGCGGCAGTGATACAGGGCAGGGGCTGTTTGTGCGGCAGTACAGCAGCTATATACAGGCGGCAGTGATACAGAAAGGGGCTGTGCTGCGGTACAGCAGCTATATACAGGCGGTACTGATACAGGCAGGGGCTGTGCGGCGGTACAGCAGCTATATACAGGCGGCAGTGATACAGGCACGGACTGTGGGGCGGTACAGCAGCTATATACAGGCGGCAGTGATACAGGGCAGGGGCTGTGTGTGCGGCGGTACAGCAACTACATACAGGCGGCAGTAATACAGGCAGGGGCTGTGTGTGCGGCAGTACAGCAGCTATATACAGGCGGCAGTGATACGGGAAGGGGTTTTGTGTGCGGCGGTACAGCAGTTATATACAGGCGACAGTGATACAAGACAGGGGCTGTGTATGCGGCGGTACAGCAGCTATATACAGGCGGCAGTGATACAGGGCAGGGGCTGTTTGTGCGTCAGTACAGCAGCTATATACAGGCGGCAGTGATACAGAAAGGGGCTGTGCTGCGGTACAGCAGCTATATACAGGCGGCAGTGATACAGAAAGGGGCTGTGCGGCGGTACTGCAGCTATATACAGGCGGTAGTGATACAGGCAGGGGCTGTGCGGCGGTACAGCAGCTATATACAGGCGGCAGTGATACAGGCAGGGGCTGTGCGGCGGTACAGCAGCTATATACAGGCGGTAGTGATACAGGCAGGGGCTGTGCGGCGGTACAGCAGCTATATACAGGCGGCAGTGATACAGGCACGGACTGTGCGGCGGTACAGCAGCTATATACAGGCGGCAGTGATACGGGAAGGGGTTTTGTGTGCGGCGGTACAGCAGTTATATACAGGCGACAGTGATACAAGGCAGGGGCTGTGTATGCGGCGGTACAGCAGCTATATACAGGCGGCAGTGATACAGGGCAGGGGCTGTTTGTGCGGCAGTACAGCAGCTATATACAGGCGGTAGTGATACAGGCAGGGGCTGTGCGGCGGTACAGCAGCTATATACAGGCGGCAGTGATACAGGCACGGTCTGTGTGGCGGTACAGCAGCTATATACAGGCGGCAGTGATACAGGCACGGACTGTGCGGCGGTACAGCAGCTATATACAGGCGGCAGTGATACAGGCAGGGGCTGTGCGGCGGTACTGCAGCTATATACAGGCGGTAGTGATACAGGCATTTGCAGTGTGTGCAGGGAGGCGGCGCTGTGCGGCGGTACAGCAGCTATATACAGGCGGTAGTGATACAGGCAGGGGCTGTGCAGCGGTACAGCAGCTATATACAGGCAGCAGTGATACAGGCAGGGGCTGTGCGGCGGTACGGCAGCTATATACAGGCGGCAGTGATACAGGCAGGGGCTGTGCGGCGGTACTGCAGCTATATACAGGCGGTAGTGATACAGGCATTTGCAGTGTGTGCAGGGAGGCGGCGCTGTGCGGCGGTACAGCAGCTATATACAGGCGGTAGTGATACAGGCACGGGCTGTGCAGCGGTACAGCAGCTATATACAGGCAGCAGTGATACAGGGCAGGATAGCGATATAAAGGGAGGCGGCGCTGTGCGGCGGTACAGCAGCTATATACAGGCGGCAGTGATACAGGGCAGGAGCTGTGTGTGTGGCGGTACAGCAACTACATACAGGCGGCAGTGATACAGGCAGGGGCTGTGTGTGCGGCAGTATAGCAGCTATATACAGGCGGCAGTGATACGGGAAGGGGTTTTGTGTGCGGCGGTACAGCAGTTATATACAGGCGACAGTGATACAAGGCAGGGGCTGTGTATGTGGCGGTACAGCAGCTATATACAGGCGGCAGTGATACAGGGCAGGGGCTGTTTGTGCGGCAGTGTGTGCACAGCGCCGCCTCCCTGCACACACTGCAAATGCCTGTATCACTACCGCCTGTATATAGCTGCAGTACCGCCGCACAGCCCCTGCCTGTATCACTGCCGCCTGTATATAGCTGCTGTACCGCCGCACAGTCCGTGCCTGTATCACTGCCGCCTGTATATAGCTGCTGTACCGCCGCACAGACCGTGCCTGTATCACTGCCGCCTGTATATAGCTGCTGTACCGCCGCACGGTCGACCGTGCCTGTATCACTGCCGCCTGTATATAGCTGCTGTACCGCCGCACAGACCGTGCCTGTATCACTGCCGCCTGTATATAGCTGCTGTACCGCCGCACACACAGCCCCTGCCTTGTATCACTGCCACCTGTATATAGCTGCTGTACCGCCGCACACAAAACCCCTGCCCTGTATCACTGCTGCCTGTATATAGCTGCTGTACCGCTGCACAGCCCCTTCCTGTATCATTGCCGCCTGTATATAGCTGCTGTACCGCCGCACAGCCCCTGCCTGTATCACTACCGCCTTTATGTAGCTGCTGTACCGCCACACACACAGCTCCTGCCCTGTATCACTGCCGCCTGTATATAGCTGCTGTACCGCCGCACAGCGCCGCCTCCCTTTATATCGCTATCCTGCCCTGTATCACTGCTGCCTGTATATAGCTGCTGTACCGCTGCACAGCCCGTGCCTGTATCACTACCGCCTGTATATAGCTGCTGTACCGCCGCACAGCGCCGCCTCCCTGCACACACTGCAAATGCCTGTATCACTACCGCCTGTATATAGCTGCAGTACCGCCGCACAGCCCCTGCCTGTATCACTGCCGCCTGTATATAGCTGCCGTACCGCCGCACAGCCCCTGCCTGTATCACTGCTGCCTGTATATAGCTGCTGTACCGCTGCACAGCCCCTGCCTGTATCACTACCGCCTGTATATAGCTGCTGTACCGCCGCACAGCACCGCCTACCTGCACACACTGCAAATGCCTGTATCACTACCGCCTGTATATAGCTGCTGTACCGCCGCACAGTCCGTGCCTGTATCACTGCCGCCTGTATATAGCTGCTGTACCGCCGCACAGACCGTGCCTGTATCACTGCCGCCTGTATATAGCTGCTGTACCGCCGCACAGCCCCTGCCTGTATCACTACCGCCAGTATGTAGCTGCTGTACCGCCGCACAGCCTATGCCTGTATCACTACCGCCTGTATATAGCTGCTGTACCGCAGCACAGCCCCTTTCTGTATCACTGCCGCCTGTATATAGCTGCTGTACCGCCGCACAGACCGTGCCTGTATCACTGCCGCCTGTATAAAGCTGCTGTACCGCCGCACAGACCGTGCCTGTATCACTGCCGCCTGTATATAGCTGCTGTACCGCCGCACACACAGCCCCTGCCTTGTATCACTGCCGCCTGTATATAGCTGCTGTACCGCCGCACACAAAACCCCTGCCTTGTATCACTGCTGCCTGTATATAGCTGCTGTACCGCTGCACAGCCCCTGCCTGTATCACTGCCGCCTGTATGTAGTTGCTGTACCACCGCACACACAGCCACTGCCCTGTATCACTGCCGCCTGTATATAGCTGCTGTACCGCCGCACAGCGCCGCCTCCCTACACACACTGCCCCTGTATATAGCTATCCTGCCCTGTATCACTGCTGCCTGTATATAGCTGCTGTACCACTGCACAGCCCCTGCCTGTATCACTGCCGCCTGTATGTAGTTGCTGTACCGCCGCAGCACAGCCCGTGCCTGTATCATTGCGGCCTGTATATAACTGCTGTACCGCCGCACACAAAAACCCCTTCCCGTATCACTGCCGCCTTTATGTAGCTGCTGTACCGCCGCACAGCCCCTGCCTGTATCACTGCCGCCTGTATATAGCTGCAGTACCGCCGCACAGCCCGTGCCTGTAGCACTGCTGCCTGTATATAGCTGCTGTACCGCCGCACAGCCCGTGCCTGTATCACTATCGCCTGTATATAGCTGCTGTACCGCCGCACAGCCGCTGCCTTTATCATTGCGTCCTGTATATAGCTGCTGTACCGCCGCACAGCGCCGCCTCCCTGCACACACTGCCCATGCCTGTATCACTACCGCCTGTATATAGCTGCAGTACCGCCGCACAGCCCCTGCCTGTATCACTGCCGCCTGTATATAGCTGCTGTACCGCCGCACAGTCCGTTCCTGTATCACTGCCGCCTGTAGCTACTGTACCGCCGCACAGACCGTGCCTGTATCACTGCCGCCTGTATATAGCTGCTGTACCGCCGCACAACCCCTGCCTGTATCACTACCGCCAGAATATAGCTGATGTACCGCCGCACAGTCTATGCCTGTATTAATACCGCCTGTATATAGCTGCTGTACCGCTGCACAGCCCCTGCCTGTATCACTGCCGCCTGTATATAGCTGCTGTACCGCCGCACAGTCTATGCCTGTATTACTACCGCCTGTATATAGCTGCTGTACCGCCGCACAGCCCCTGCCTATATCACTACCGCCAGTATATAGCTGCTGTACCGCCGCACAGTCTATGCCTGTATTACTACCGCCTGTATATAGCTGCTGTACCGCCGCACAACCCCTGCCTGTATCACTACCGCCAGTATATAGCTGCTGTACCGCCGCACAGTCTATGCCTGTATTACTACCGCCTGTGTATAGCTGCTGTACCGCCGCACAGCCCCTGCCTATATCACTGCCGCCTGTATATAGCTGCTGTACCGCCGCACAGCCCCTGCCTGTATCACTGTCGCCTGTATATAGCTGCTGTACCGCCGCACAACCCATCCCTGTATCACTGCCGCCTGTATATAGCTGCTGTACCGCCGCACACACAGCCCCTGCCTTGTATCACTGCCTCCTGTATATAACTGCTGTACCGCCGCACACAAAACCCCTGCCCTGTATCACTGCCGCCTGTATATAGCTGCTGGACCGCTGCACAGCCCCTGCCTGTATCACTGCTGCCTGTATATAGCTGCTGTACCGCCGCACAGCGCCGCCTCCCTGCACACACTGCCCCTGTATATAGCTATCCTACCCTGTATCACTGCCGACTGTGTATAGCTGCTGTACCGCAGCACAGCCCGTGCCTGTATCATTGCCGTTTGTATATAGCTGTTTTACCGCCGCACAGCCCCTGCCTGTATCATTGCCGCCTGTATATAGCTGCTGTACCGCCGTACAGCCCCTACTTGTATCACTGCCGCCTGTGTATAACTGCTGTACCGCCGCACAGCCCCTGCCTGTATCACTGCCGCCTGTATATAGCTGCTGTACCGCCGCACAGCGCCGCCTCGCTGCCCACACTGCCCATGCCTGTATCACTGCCGCCTGTATATAGCTGCTGTATCGCCGCACAGCCCCTGCCTGGTTCACTGCAGCCTGTATATAGCTGCTGTACCGCCGCCCAGCCCGTGCCTGTATCACTGACGCCTGTATATAGCTGCTGTACCGCCACACAGCCCCTGCCTGTATATAGCTGCTGTTCCGCCGCACAGCCCGTGCCTGTATCACTACCGCCTGTATATAGCTGCTGTACCGCCGCACAGACCGTGCCTGTATCACTGCCGCCTGTATATAGCTGCTGTACCGCCGCAAAGCCCCTGCCTGTATCACTGCCGCCTGTATATAGCTGCTGTACCGCCGCACAGCCCTTGGCTGTATCACTGCCGCCTGTATATAGCTTCTGTACCGCCGCACATGCAACCCCTGCCTTGTATCGCTGCTGCCTGTATGTAGTTGCTGTACCGCTGCACACACAGCCCCTGCCTGTATCATTGCCGCCTATATATAACTGCTGTACCGCCGCACACACAGCCCCTGCCTTGTATCACTGCCACCTGTATATAGCTGCTGTTTCGTCGCACACACAGCCCCTGCCTGTATCATTGCCGCCTGTATATAGCTGCTGTACCGCTGCACAGCCCCTGCCCTGTATCACTGCCGCCTGTATATAGCTGCTGTACCGCCGCACACACAGCCCCTGCCTGTATCGCTGCATCCTGTATATAGCTGCTGTACCGCCGCACAGTCCGTGCCTGTATCACTGCCGCCGTATATAGCTGCTGTACCGCCGCACAGCCCCTGCCTGTATCACTACCGCCTGTATATAGCTGCTGTACCGCAGCACAGCCCCTTTCTGTATCACTACCGCCTGTATATAGCTGCTGTACCGCAGCACAGCCCCTTTCTGTATCACTGCCGCCTGTATATAGCTGCTGTACTGCCGCACAAACAGCCCCTGCCCTGTATCACTGCCGCCTGTATATAGCTGCTGTACCGCCGCATACACAGCCCCTGCCTTGTATCACTGTCGCCTGTATATAACTGCTGTACCGCCGCACACAAAACCCCTTCCCGTATCACTGCCGCCTGTATATAGCTGCTGTACTGCCGCACACACAGCCCCTGCCTGTATCACTGCCGCCTGTATGTAGTTGCTGTACCGCCGCACACACAGCCCCTGCCCTGTATCACTGCCGCCTGTATATAGCTGCTGTACCGCCGCACAGTCCGTGCCTGTATCACTGCCGCCTGTATATAGCTGCTGTACCGCCGCACAGCCCCTGCCTGTATCACTACCGCCTGTATATAGCTGCTGTACCGCAGCACAGCCCCTTTCTGTATCACTGCCGCCTGTATATAGCTGCTGTACTGCCGCACAAACAGCCCCTGCCCTGTATCACTGCCGCCTGTATATAGCTGCTGTACCGCCGCATACACAGCCCCTGCCTTGTATCACTGTCGCCTGTATATAACTGCTGTACCGCCGCACACAAAACCCCTTCCCGTATCACTACCGCCTGTATATAGCTGCTGTACTGCCGCACACACAGCCCCTGCCTGTATCACTGCCGCCTGTATGTAGTTGCTGTACCGCCGCGCACACAGCCCCTGCCCTGTATCACTGCCGCCTGTATATAGCTGCTGTACCGCCGCACAGCGCCGCCTCCCTGCACACACTGCCCCTGTATATAGCTATCCTGCCCTGTATCACTGCCGTCTGTATATAGCTGCTGTACCGCAGCACAGCCCCTTCCTGTATCATTGCCGCCTGTATATAGCTGCTGTACCGCCGCACAGCCCCTGCCTGTATCACTACCGCCTTTATGTAGCTGCTGTACCGCCACACACACAGCTCCTGCCCTGTATCACTGCCGCCTGTATATAGCTGCTGTACCGCCGCACAGCGCCGCCTCCCTTTATATCGCTATCCTGCCCTGTATCACTGCTGCCTGTATATAGCTGCTGTACCGCTGCACAGCCCGTGCCTGTATCACTACCGCCTGTATATAGCTGCTGTACCGCCGCACAGCGCCGCCTCCCTGCACACACTGCAAATGCCTGTATCACTACCGCCTGTATATAGCTGCAGTACCGCCGCACAGCCCCTGCCTGTATCACTGCCGCCTGTATACAGGCGGTAGTGATACAGGCAGGGGCTGTGCAGCGGTACAGCAGCTATATACAGGCAGCAGTGATACAGGCAGGGGCTGTGCGGCGGTACGGCAGCTATATACAGGCGGCAGTGATACAGGCAGGGGCTGTGCGGCGGTACTGCAGCTATATACAGGCGGTAGTGATACAGGCATTTGCAGTGTGTGCAGGGAGGCGGCGCTGTGCGGCGGTACAGCAGCTATATACAGGCGGTAGTGATACAGGCACGGGCTGTGCAGCGGTACAGCAGCTATGTACAGGCAGCAGTGATACAGGCAGGGGCTGTGCGGCGGTACTGCAGCTATATACAGGCGGCAGTGATACAGGCAGGGGCTGTGCGGCGGTACTGCAGCTATATACAGGCGGTAGTGATACAGGCATTTGCAGTGTGTGCAGGGAGGCGGCGCTGTGCGGCGGTACAGCAGCTATATACAGGCGGTAGTGATACAGGCACGGGCTGTGCAGCGGTACAGCAGCTATATACAGGCAGCAGTGATACAGGGCAGGATAGCGATATAAAGGGAGGCGGCGCTGTGCGGCGGAACAGCAGCTATATACAGGCGGCAGTGATACAGGGCAGGAGCTGTGTGTGTGGCGGTACAGCAGCTACATAAAGGCGGTAGTGATACAGGCAGGGGCTGTGCGGCGGTACAGCAGCTATATACAGGCGGCAATGATACAGGAAGGGGCTGTGCTGCGGTACAGCAGCTATATACAGACGGCAGTGATACAGGGCAGGATAGCTATATACAGGGGCAGTGTGTGCAGGGAGGCGGCGTTGTGCGGCGGTACAGCAGCTATATACAGGCGGCAGTGATACAGGGCAGGGGCTGTGTGCGCGGCGGTACAGCAACTACATACAGGCGGCAGTAATACAGGCAGGGGCTGTGTGTGCGGCAGTACAGCAGCTATATACAGGCGGCAGTGATACGGGAAGGGGTTTTGTGTGCGGCGGTACAGCAGTTATATACAGGCGACAGTGATACAAGGCAGGGGCTGTGTATGCGGCGGTACAGCAGCTATATACAGGCAGCAGTGATACAGGGCAGGGGCTGTTTGTGCGGCAGTACAGCAGCTATATACAGGCGGCAGTGATACAGAAAGGGGCTGTGCTGCGGTACAGCAGCTATATACAGGCGGTAGTGATACAGGCAGGGGCTGTGCGGCGGTACAGCAGCTATATACAGGCGGCAGTGATACAGGCACGGACTGTGCGGCGGTACAGCAGCTATATACAGGCGGCAGTGATACAGGGCAGGGGCTGTGTGTGCGGCGGTACAGCAACTACATACAGGCGGCAGTGATACAGGCAGGGGCTGTGTGTGCAGCAGTACAGCAGCTATATACAGGCGGCAGTGATACGGGAAGGGGTTTTGTGTGCGGCGGTACAGCAGTTATATACAGGCGACAGTGATACAAGGCAGGGGCTGTGTATGCGGCGGTACAGCAGCTATATACAGGCGGCAGTGATACAGGGCAGGGGCTGTTTGTGCGGCAGTACAGCAGCTATATACAGGCGGCAGTGATACAGAAAGGGGCTGTGCTGCGGTACAGCAGCTATATACAGGCGGTAGTGATACAGAAAGGGACTGTGCTGCGGTACAGCAGCTATATACAGGCGGTAGTGATACAGGCAGGGGCTGTGCGGCGGTACAGCAGCTATATACAGGCGGCAGTGATACAGGCACGGACTGTGCGGCGGTACAGCAGCTATATACAGGCGGCAGTGATACAGGGCAGGGGCTGTGTGTGCGGCGGTATAGCAACTACATACAGGCGGCAGTGATACAGGCAGGGGCTGTGTGTGCGGCAGTACAGCAGCTATATACAGGCGGTAGTGATACGGGAAGGGGTTTTGTGTGCGGCGGTACAGCAGTTATATACAGGCGACAGTGATACAAGGCAGGGGCTGTGTATGCGGCGGTACAGCAGCTATATACTGGCGGCAGTGATACAGAAAGGGGCTGTGCTGCGGTACAGCAGCTATATACAGGCGGTAGTGATACAGGCATAGGCTGTGTGGCGGTACAGCAGCTACATACTGGCGGTAGTGATACAGGCAGGGGCTGTGCGGCGGTACAGCAGCTATATACAGGCGGCAGTGATACAGGCACGGTCTGTGCGGCGGTACAGCAGCTATATACAGGCGGCAGTGATACAGGCATGGACTGTGCGGCGGTACAGCAGCTAAACACAGGCGGCAGTGATACAGGCAGGGGCTGTGCAGCGGTACAGCAGCTATATACAGGCGGCAGTGATACAGGCACGGACTGTGCGGCAGTACAGCACCTATATACAGGCGGCAGTGATACAGGCAGGGGCTGTGCGTCGGTACTGCAGCTATATACAGGCGGTAGTGATACAGGCATTTGCAGTGTGTGCAGGGAGACGGCGCTGTGCGGCGGTACAGCAGCTATATACAGGCGGTAGTGATACAGGCAGGGGCTGTGCAGCGGTACAGCAGCTATATACAGGCAGCAGTGATACAGGCAGGGGCTGTGCGGCAGTACGGCAGCTATATACAGGTGGCAGTGATACAGGCAGGGGCTGTGCGGCGGTACTTCAGCTATATACAGGCGGTAGTGATACAGGCATTTGCAGTGTGTGCAGGGAGGCGGCGCTGTGTGGCGGTACAGCAGCTATATACAGGCGGTAGTGATACAGGCAGGGGCTGTGCAGCGGTACAGCAGCTATATACAGGCAGCAGTGATACAGGCAGGGGCTGTGCGGCAGCTATATACAGGCGGCAGTGATACAGGCAGGGGCTGTGCGGCGGTACTGCAGCTATATACAGGCGGTAGTGATACAGGCATTTGCAGTGTGTGCAGGGAGGCGGCGCTGTGTGGCGGTACAGCAGCTATATACAGGCGGTAGTGATACAGGCAGGGGCTGTGCAGCGGTACAGCAGCTATATACAGGCGGCAGTGATACAGGCAGGGGCTGTGCGGCGGTACAGCAGCTATATACAGACGGCAGTGATACAGGGCAGGATAGCTATATACAGGGGCAGTGTGCAGGGAGGCGGCGCTGTGCGGCGTTACAGCAGCTATATACAGGCGGCAGTGATACAGAGCAGGGGTTTTGTGTGCGGCGGTACAGCAGCAATATACAGGCGGCAGTGATACAGGCACGGACTGTGTGGCGGTACAGCAGCTATATACAGGTGGCAGTGATACAGGCAGGGCAGCTATATACAGGCGGCAGTGATACAGGCAGGGCAATGATACAGAGCGGGGGTTGCTGTGTGTGTGTGACCGGACACACCGGAAAATAGACCGGAAAATAGACTCGGCGTCACTCACCGGCGCTATCTCCCTGCAGCCGGGGACAAGTAACCCCCCTCCCCCACACAGCGCGGCCTATCACTGGCTGCTGCTGCTCTGCACACACCCACGTGACCCGGCGCTCAGCTGACTCTGGTCATGTAACTGGGTGATGTGGAGGCTCCCGGAAGTGTCCTGCGGTATATCGTAAGCTGTGTCCCGGCAGCGGCCCCTGTGCGGGGGATCTGCGGCTGCTGCGTACACTCAGGGGCCCGGGAAGAGGCTGCTCCAGGAGGACGTGCAAGCTGACGTGCAGAGCTTCCACTATGGATCACAGGGCTCCCATCTGCTGGCTGCTGCCCATTGCCCTGGCACTGCTGGGCTCTGCATGGTGTGCACCCTTTACCCAGGTACAGTGCAGGGGCTGCTGGGGCTGGGAGCCTGCCGTCCTGCTCTCTGTCTAGCCGCCCTTTGTGGAAACTTCCCGCAGTGTAATATTATGGGCTCCTTTTAGCACCAATGCTTTAGTGTCACAGTGATACTGATGAATATGCCATCAGTATTTCTCATGGCTTACCTACCAGTGACAGTGGAGTACTCCGCGCTGTTGGTGGCAGCCTACCGGCGGGCTGTTCTGTAATGCACATGTGAGACGGCAGTCTGTACACTAGAGAGCTTCCCCAATGGTGGAAAGGCTTTTGCTGGGTCCACATTGCCAGTAGGGTGGCCAGTCCCGGGATTGGGATCGTCAGGATCCCGGATTATTGTCCTAAAATTGTCCAGTATTGAATCCCAGGATTTGAGTTTCCAATCCCCGATATTTCAGGATTAGCCAACACCTTTTTTTTTTTTTTTTTTTAATGCCGGCAGCGTTGAGCATCTTCAGCAGACTCTGATGCTGCTCGGCGGCCCCTGGCTGTGCGCACTGTGCAGCGTGATGTCAGAGGTCGCGCTGTGCAGCCTGACGACAGCCACATGCACCGCCCGGACCTCATTGCGCTGCCCAAAGTAAGTGGACTCTCCTGTTCAGAGGGGATGTGGTCAAGATCCCGCCGGACGGAATCCCGTCGGTCGGAATCCTGACCGGCACAATCCCGACATTCTCCTTTTGTGGGTGTCCACGACATCCATAGAGGGAGAATAAATTAGTGTGGCGAGCATAGCGAGCCCGCAAGGGGCTGCATTGCGCTCGCCCTCCTGTCGGGATTGTGCCGGTCGGGATTCCGGTGTCTGTATTCCGACCGCTGGGATCCCGTCCAGCGGGATTTCGTACTGATCCCGTCCAGAGGGTGGTGAGTTGTTGTGTGGGCTTGGTGGGACATTGAAGAATTTAATTTTAAAACCAACTTATTCCCAGGACTGAACAATGGTCCAGGGATTGGCCTCCCTAATTGCCAGCAATGGAGACTGTACAGCAATCACCTTGTGTGCGTAAGCTGTACAGAATGGCGGTAAGACAAGCTTGCGGACTTGGGGCGTCGCTGGGAGATGAGCTCATCTCTGCGCCACCTCTTCCTGCTGTAGTAAACGCATCGACTCGGGAGTCCATTTACACTGCCACTGACCCGGTATTCAACCTGGGTATAACACTGCTTTATTCCCGGGTTGAATTGCCGGGTCAGGCAACCCGCGATTTCGGCTTCGCCCCTTTCACACCGCACGCCGACCCGTGTCAACCCGGCAATATGCCGGGTCGATACCGGCTTATTTGTGCGGTGTGAAAGGGGTATAAATTGCAGTAAGGGTCTGCATGTTAGTGGTGTGGTAGGGCATAGACTGGCAGAGGCTCCCGTCTTCTGTCTCCTGGGCAGAGACTTTCTGTAGGAAAATGAAGTGTCTTCGTGGCGAATGTACAAACCTGTTCTACCTGTTCCTTGTTATTTAATAATTTCCTTAACCAGTTAACTGGCATGGTCAGATCACATGCGAACACGCCACCCCACTTTGTCCCCCCGTTTTTGACAAGGAGATCCATTCTGCAGATGTACATAATATAATATTTAAATATTTAAAAAAATACTTTTTAAACTATTTTAAATAAAACAAATAGTTAAAAAACAATGTTATGAACGGTTTTGAAGGGGAAAAAAATACTGCTAAATAGTATAAGGCCTGAATCGGATTTTGATGCAATTAAATTTTTTATTTTTTTTTAAACAATGTGCACCTATGGAAAACCATATTGCACTGCAGGCGTCGCAGATTTTATATTTTATACTCCGGAAGGGGCTCAGTCTGCGCTTAATTCTAAATTTTAGTGTGAAACCAAAGCTGCCCGGTGTTTCTTCTTTACATATGGATGCAGCCAGTAATTTCACTGCATGCAAAATAAATAAATGAGTAAATATATTTGCTTCCCCTGCGTTGCAACATGGTTTGCACCAGCAGCAAATTTTTCCGGTTTTGTTTAGCTCCTAACTCTGAACCGTGCCCTCCATATGTATTATATAGGAGCTATAGGGGAACATCATGATGCCATATTCTATGAACCCCATATTCCCATGCAGTACTATGGACAGGGTCCTTTGGATCGTTAAAAGGGAAACACATAATTTTGGTTCAAAATGTGCCCAGGGTTTGCTTATTATAGGGCAGCACTGTCTCTGCTGCATGGCACCTATGTTTGGCATGGAAAGGCAGCCTAAAAAGTCACCGTCTGGAGCGTCTTTGGACACTTCAGGCCTATGCCTTCTCCTTGGTCCGTGCAGCCCTGCCCCCTTGTTGTGATGTGATGACATTGCACAGTATGACTTCTCAGATTCTAAATGCTTGGTACAATTCTCAGTAACTGTCTTTGGGGGGGAATTCAGTTCGGCGCAAAGGACGCAGTGTGCCATTTTGGAATGTCACATTTCGCCCTGTAACATCGCACATTTTCCCTTGCACCCCAAGAGGTTGGGGGCACATCACTTTCATTTGAATTCCACCTATTATTCTGTGTTATGTGCAAATTAAAGATTGATATCACCAAAAATATTTAATGAAATTATACCTAATGTTTCTTCTCCCTAACAGCTAGCAAAGATGCGGGGGAGGTCCAATACCAAAACGACGACGTTTGGCATAGGGGTCAGTGTTTCTACCACCGGTGCTGGTTGTGTGATATCACCACTCAGTTTGCACTGTTGTTGGGAAATGGGGTGGTGCAGTTTGAGTGGTACTTGGTTGCCAATAGGGGCGCACACACAAGTTGTAGGGGTGTAAGGTATCCATTCAGATGGTCGACAGTGTTAAGGTCTGCATTCACTAGTGGTCGACATTGACATGGACAAATGGTTGACACATGAAAAGGTCGACAGGTCTTTTTAAAAAAAAAATTACAACTTTTTCATACTTTACCATCCACGTGGACTACGATTGGGAATAGTAACCGGCATGGCGAGCGGTACACTAATTGGGGTTACCGGTCATGTTACGGAAAAAATGACACCAAAATCAGTTCAAAAATCCACGTCGACCTTTTCATGTGTCGACCACTAGTGGTCAACTTAGTGAATGTCGAACTTAACATTGTCGACCATTCATACCAGAACCGGGGGTGTAAGTGTTCCATTTCTGTTGGTGCTTCTAATTTGAATCTATAGACTTTCCACCTTCACTAAAGATCTGGTTTTATTATGGTCACTATGTCAGCATTTGTGTTTCTTAAGGGTGTATACACATGGGTGTGGGGAAGGCGGTTTCCATAACGTCTAGCAGTCGGCGGACTAGACAGATTGCACTTATTGTTGCCTGTCCAGCATTAGAGGCGTGTAAGTGTACTTTGTGTATCCGAGTGAATGATCATTGTTCTTCCAGCCGCTCCCATGCAGAGGAACGCTTCCCAGAAGGATGTGTATGAACCGTGAAGATCACTTTAATAACTGATTTCCACTTGCCTGCACCTGAGGTTTCTATGTGTCATGCAGTCCGTGGGGTAAATCTCGCCTTCATGCCGTCGGATTTACTATACCGCGGTTTGGAGGGTGGTTTAAAACCAGGATTCAGAGCACCTGCCAGTTCCAAATTACTAGTTAATTATATTTTTATTGCCCCTTTGATATAAATATGAAGTAAAATAGTGTTGCTGTTGGAGGCACATAATAATGCCCCCCTTCAATATAAAGTATAAATATATATATATTTATAGTTGCCAACTTTGGCAAGCGCCTCTCTTGGAGGTCCCTAGAGCGTAAGGTCCACGTGGGCAGGTTGAGGTGATGTTTTGCTGCAGTTCCAGACCTTTGTCACTTGCGGGAGGCGAGCTGACTGGATCAATTGCAAAACGCCTTTCTATTGCCCCTTGCCCCGCCCACTCCATCTAAGACGTGGTGGTGGCCGACAGTTTGTGAGAAAATAAGCCACTTTTCTGAGGGCCATTTGACTTAGCCCAAATGTAGTACTTTTTTTTTTACCTCAGATTGCCCCAAAATTGTTATTAGTGTAATGGTACTATTGGGGCCAAACCATGTGCACTGCAGGTGGGGCAGATGTAATGTGCAGTGAGATTAGATTTGGGTGGGTTATATTGTTTCTGTGCAGGGTAAATACGGGCTGCTTTATTTTTACACTGCAATTTACATTTCAGTTTGAACACACCCCATCCAAATCTAACTCTCTCTGCACATGTTACATCTGCCCCCCCTGCAGTGCAGCATGGATTTGCCCATTAGTGTGCTATCTTTGGTTTGATAACAAATAAGGCCCTATATTACTAGTTAAACTTAAATATGTCCAACAATTTGTAAACTTCATGGTTGAAATCCAGAGATTTGCACTAACCACCTCTTAAGTAAATGAATCCCTTTATGTGTTTGGTGCAGGGCTGGATGTGTACTGTATAAATGGTTCAGTGTATAACCCTTTGCCCTGTCTCTTCCCAAAAAGGTTTCCCCAGTGATTACTATGGAACAGTTGCTGTGGGTCAGTGGGCGAATGATTGGCGGAGTTGACACATTCCGTATCCCTCTGATCACCTACACCCCTCGGGGACACCTCTTGGCATTTTCCGAAGCCAGGAAATATTCTGCCTCTGACCTAGGAGCTAAGTTTATCGCCACCCGCAGGTCACAAGATGGAGGTGAGAATGAAATCATTGTCAGGTTTATGTGTACACTAATGTCAACATTATTATTAACAGTTTCTTATATAGCGCAGCAAATTCCATTGTGCTTTACAATTGGAACATGGCAGCCATTTTGTTATAGCCAAGGCATCTGTACGTGGGTGTTTGTTGAACAATAGAAGGAAAAATGTCTGTGCACGTTACCGTTCGTATGTCATAAAATTTAAATTAAACTTTTTCTGCAGTTACCAAGAATTGCTACAGCTATTGGGGTATATGCAATTGCGGTCGAATTCCAGAAATTGTCGAAAAACTGGACTTTTTCGCCCCCCAAAAAAATTCGCCAATGCAATTCAGTACTTTCCGTCAAAAAAACGGACTTTCAAAATTCGACTTTTTGAAATTCGACATTTGTCAAATTCGACTTTTCTGCAATGGTACAAATGCGGCAATTCGACAAAAGTATATTCAATTGAAGTTTGGAAATTCGACAACAGTGCTTTTAGACAGTAAATTCCTCATTTTCAATCTGCCACACACTTTGGTGGGTGAATCTAATAAAAAAAAATTAAAACATGTTTTTTTTGGTGTTTTTTTTATTGATAATAGCATATCTATTTATATTAGAAGGGATTAGGTACTTGGTTTGTCTTTTTGGGAGGCACAAGTATTATTTATATATTTTTAAAAATATTATTATTATTTTTTTTTAAATTGGAATGGTAAAATCCCGAAAAAAAATGGCGTGGGGTCCCCCCTCCAAAGCATAACCAGCCTCGGGCTCTTCGAGCCGGTCCTGGTTCTAAAAATCCGGGGGGAAAATGGACAGGGGATCCCCCGTATTTTTAAAACCAGCACCGGGCTCTGCGCCTGGTGCTGGTGCAAAAAATACGGGGGACAAAAAGAGTAGGGGTCCCCCGTATTTTTTACACCAGCATCGGGCTCCACTAGCTGGACAGATAATGCCACAGCCAGGGGTCACTTTTATACAGCGCCCTGCGGCCGTGGCATTAAAATATCTAACTAGTCACCCCTGGCCAAGGTACCCTGGGGGAGTGGGGACCCCTTCAATCAAGGGGTTTCCACCCCCCCCAGCCACCCAAGGGCCAGGGGTGAAGCCCGAGGCTGCCCCCCCCCCCCCCCATTCAAGGGCTGCGGATGGGGGTCTGATAGCCTTGAGAAAATTACAAGAATATTGTTTTTTCCTGTAGTACTACAAGTCCCAGCAAGCCTCCCCCGCAGGCTGGTACTTGGAGAACCACAAGTACCAGCATGCGGGAGAAAACGGGCCCGCTGGTATCTGTAGTACTACTGGAAAAAAAATACCCAAATAAAAACAGGAGACACACACCTTGAGAGTAAAACTTTATTGCACACCTGCCGACACACACATACTTACCTATGTTGACCCGCCGACTGCCACGTCTCCTGATCCGACGATCCGAGGTACCTGTGAATAAAATTATACTCACCTCAATCCAGTGTCTAGATATAAATCCTCGTACTTGGCAAAACAAATAAACGAACACCCGACCAAGCCGGACTGAAAGGGGTCCCATGTTTACACATGGAACCCCTTTCCCCGAATGCAGAGACCCCCACCCCCGTGACTGCTGTCACAGAAAGGTCTCTTAAGCCAATCAGCGAGCGCAACGTCCTGGCACTCTGCTGATTGGCTGCACGTCTGAGCTGTCAGACAGCGCATCGCAAAGCCTCTCCATTATACTCAATGGTGGGAACTTTGCGTCAGCGGTGAGGTCACCCGCGGTCAGCGGCTGACCGCGGGTAACCCCACCGCTGACGGCAAAGTTCCCACCATTGAAAGTAATGGAGAGGCTTTGCGATGCGCTGTCTGGCTGTATGCGCGTGTGAGCTCAATCAGGTGAGTGCAACGAAGTAGCGCTTCCTGATTGGCTGAAGGGACCTCTGTGACAGGAGTCACGTGGGGTCCCGGCATTCGGGGAAAGGGGTCCCATGTGAAAACGTGGGACCCCTTTCAGTCCGCTGGTCCGGGTGTTCGTTTATTTGTTTTGCCAAGTACGAGGATTTATATCTGGACACTGGATTGAGGTGAGTATAATTTTATTCACAGGTACCCCGGATCGTCGGATCAGGAGACGTGGCAGTCGGCGGGTCAACATAGGTAAGTATGTGTGTGTCGGCAGGTGTGCAATAAAGTTTTACTCTCAAGGTGTGTCTCTCCTGTTTTTATTTGGGTATTTTTTTCCCCAGTAGTACTACAGGTACCAGCGGGCCCGTTTTTCTCCCGCATGCTGGTACTTGTGGTTCTCCAAGTACCAGCTTGCGGGGGAGGCTTGCTGGGACTTGTAGTACTACAGGAAAAACAATATTCTTGTCATTTTCTCAAGGCTATCAGCCCCCCATCCGCAGCCCTTAGATGGGGGGGGGACAGCCTCGGGCTTCACCCCTGGCCCTTGGGTGGCTGGGGGGGGGACCCCTTGATTGAAGGTGTCCCCACTCCCCCAGGGTACCCCGGCCAGGGGTGACTAGTTGGATATTTTAATGCCACGGCCGCAGGGCGCTGTATAAAAGTGACCCCCGGCTGTGGCATTATCTGTCCAGCTAGTGGAACCCGATGCTGGTGTAAAAAATACGGGGGACCCCTACTGTTTTTGTCCCCCGTATTTTTTGCACCAGGCGCAGAGCCCGGTGCTGGTTTTAAAAATACGGGGGATCCCCTGTCCATTTTTCCCCCGGATTTTTAGAACCAGGACCGGCTCGAAGAGCCCGAGGCTGGTTATGCTTTGGAGGGGGGACACCACGCAATTTTTTTTCGTGTTTTTTCCCGTTTTTACCCTTTTTTTAAAAATCGGAACAAAATCCGTCAAATCGGCCGTTTTTCGTCAGCGGGACTGTCGAATCCGTTTTTTATTGAATATGGTCAATTTCGGCACCCACTTGCCGAAATTAGACGGTCGAATTGTGTAGAATTAAAAAAACGGCCGAAAAATTGCCGCGATTCGCCGCTAATTGCATATACCCCATTATGTGTATTTGTGGCCACGCCATCTAGTGGCAAATGTAGGTTACAGCAGGAAGTAAAGCTGAAGGCGTATTATGGAGTTAATTTAATTCATGATTGTTTTAATCTGTTTTATATTAATGCAGGTGTGAGTTTATGTTGTTGTTGTTGTTTTATATAATCCAAAAATAAAACATTTTATAGTATAATATAAATAATTTTTTTACAACATGTAATCAAAATGTGTCACAGCCCCAATCTACACAAATACTCTGATTTGTCAAACAAAAATAAAACCATCTCTGTCTACCTATGTACTATACATTTTTCTCTATCGTCCTAGTGGATGCTGGGGTTCCTGAAAGGACCATGGGGAATAGCGGCTCCGCAGGAGACAGGGCACAAAAAGTAAAGCTTTAGGATCAGGTGGTGTGCACTGGCTCCTCCCCCTATGACCCTCCTCCAAGCCAGTTAGATTTTGTGCCCGGCCGAGAAGGGTGCAATCTAGGTGGCTCTCCTAAAGAGCTGCTTAGGAAAGTTTAGCTTAGGTTTTTTATTTTACAGTGAGTCCTGCTGGCAACAGGATCACTGCAACGAGGGACTTAGGGGAGAAGAAGTGAACTCACCTGCGTGCAGGATGGATTGGCTTCTTGGCTACTGGACATCAGCTCCAGAGGGACGATCACAGGTACAGCCTGGATGGTCACCGGAGCCTTGCCGCCGGCCCCCTTGCAGATGCTGAAGTAAGAAGAGGTCCAGAATCGGCGGCAGAAGACTCCTCAGTCTTCTAAAGGTAGCGCACAGCACTGCAGCTGTGCGCCATTTTCCTCTCAGCACACTTCACACGGCAGTCACTGAGGGTGCAGGGCGCTGGGAGGGGGGCGCCCTGGGAGGCAAATGAATACCTATTTTGGCTAAAAATACCTCACATATAGCCTCCGGAGGCTATATGGAGATATTTAACCCCTGCCAGAATCCGTTAAGAGCGGGAGACGAGGCCGCCGAAAAAGGGGCGGGGCCTATCTCCTCAGCACACAGCGCCATTTTCCCTCACAGAAAGGCTGGAGGGAAGGCTCCCAGGCTCTCCCCTGCACTGCACTACAGAAACAGGGTTAAAACAGAGAGGGGGGGCACTAATTTGGCGATATGCTTATATATATATTAAGATGCTATAAGGGAAAACACTTATATAAGGTTGTCCCTATATAATTATAGCGTTTTTGGTGTGTGCTGGCAAACTCTCCCTCTGTCTCTCCAAAGGGCTAGTGGGTCCTGTCCTCTATCAGAGCATTCCCTGTGTGTGTGCTGTGTGTCGGTACGTGTGTGTCGACAGGTAGGAGGACGATGTTGGTGAGGAGGCGGAGCAATTGCCTGTAATGGTGATGTCACTCTCTAGGGAGTCGACACCGGAATGGATGGCTTATTTAGGAAATTACGTGATAATGTCAACACGCTGCAAGGTCGGTTGACGACATGAGACGGCCGACAAACAATTAGTACGGTCCAGACGTCTCAAAAACACCGTCAAGGGTTTTAAAACGCCCGTTTACTTTAGTCGGTCGACACAGACACAGACAGGGACACTGAATCCAGTGTCGACGGTGAATAAACAAACGTATTCCTTATTAGGGCCACACGTTAAAGGCAATGAAGGAGGTGTTACGTATTTCTGATACTACAAGTACCACAAAAGAGGGTATTATGTGGGATGTGAAAAAACTACCATAGTTTTTCCTGAATCAGATAAATTAAATAAAGTGTGTGATGATGCGTGGGTTCCCCCCGATAGAAAATTATGGGCGGTATACCCTTTCCCGCCAGAAGTTAGGGCGCGTTGGGAAACACCCCTTAAGGTGGATAAGGCGCTCACACGCTTATCAAAACAAGTGGCGGTACCGTCTATAGATAGGGCCGTCCTCAAGGACCAGCTGACAAGGCTGGAAAATATAATAAAAAGTATATACACACATACTGGTGTTATACTGCGGCCAGCGATCGCCTCAGCCTGGATGTGCAGAGCTAGGGTGGCTTGGTCGGATTCCCTGACTAAAAATATTGATACCCTTGACAGGGACAGTATTTTATTGACTATAGAGCATTTCTATATATGCGAGATGCACAGAGGGATATTTGCACTCTGGCATCATGAATAAACGCGATGTCCATAACTGCCAGAAGATGTTATGGACACGACAGTGGTCAGGTGATGCAGATTCCAAACGGCACAGTATGGCCGTATAAAGGAAGAGGACTTGTTTGGGGTCGGTCCATCGGACCTGGTGGTCACGGCAACTGCTGGAAAATCCACCGTTTTTTACCCTAAGTCACATCTCTGCAGAAAAAGACACCGTCTTTTCAGCCTCAGTCCTCTCGTCCCTATAAGATCATATCTGCCCAGGGATAGAGGAAAAGGAAGAAGACTGCAACAGGCAGCCTATTCCCAGGAACAGAAGCGTTCCACCGCGTCTGACAAGTTCTCAGCATGGCGCTGAGACCGTACAGGACCCCTGGATCCTACAAGTAGTATCCCGGGGGTACAGATGGGAATGTCGAGACGTTTCCCCTTCGCAGGCTCCTGAAGTCTGCTTTACCAAGTCTCCCTCCGACAAGGAGGTAGTATGGGAAAAAATTCACAAGCTGTGTTCCCAGCAGGTGACAATTAAATTACCCCTCCTACTACAGAAAAGGGGTATTATTCCACACTATATTGTGGTACTGAAGCCAGAAGGCTAGGTGAGACTTATTCTAAAAAATTTTTTTTTGAACACTTACAAAGGTTCAAATTAAGATGAAGTCACTCAGAGCAGTGATAACGAACCAGGAAGAAGGGGACTATATAGTGTCCCGGGACATCAGGGATGCTTACCTCTATGTCCCAAATTTGCCCTTCTCACTAAGGGTACCTCAGGTTCGTGGTGCAGAACTGTCACTATCAGTTTCAGACGCTGCCGTTTGGATTGTCCACGGCACCCCGGGTCTTTACCAAGGTAATGGCCGAATTGATGATTCTTCTTCGAAGAAAAGGCGTCTTAATTATCCCTTACTTGGACGATCTCCTGATAGGGGCATAGTCCAGGGAACAGTTGGAGGTCGGAGTAGCACTATCTCGGATACTGCTACAATCAGCACGGGTGGATTCTAAATATTCCAAAATCGCAGCTGATCCCGACGACACGTCTGCTGTGCCTAGGGATGATTCTGGACACAGTCCAGAAAAAGGTGTTTCTCCCGGAAGAGAAAGCCAGGGAGTTATCCGAGCAAGTCAGGAACCTCCTAAAAACAGTGCATCATTGCACAAGGGTCCTGGTAAAAATGGTGGCTTCCTACGAAGCAATTCCATTCGGCAGATTTCACGTAAGAACTTTTCAGTGGGATCTGCTGGACAAATGGTCCGGATCGCATCTTCAGATGCATCAGCGGATAACCCAATATCCAAGGACAAGGGTGTCTCTCCTGTGGTGGTTATAGAGTGCTCATCTTCTAGAGGGCCGCAGATTCGGCATTCAGGATTGGATGCTGGTAACCACGGAGCCCAGCCTGAGAGGCTGGGGAGCAGTCACACAAGGGAAAAATTTCCAGGGAGTGTGATCAAGTATGGAGACTTTTCTCCACATAAATATACTGGAGCTAAGGGTAAATTTATAATGCTCTAAGCTTAGCAAGACCTCTGCTTCAAGGTCAGCCGGTATTGATCCAGTGGGAAAAACATCACGGCAGTCGCCCACGTAAACAGACAGGGCGACACAAGAAGCAGGAGGGCAATGGCAGAAACTGCAAGGACTTTTCGCTGGGCGGAAAATCATGTGATAACACTGTCAGCAGTTTTTCATCCCGGGAATGGAAACTGGGAAGCAGACTTCCTCAGCACGACCTCCACCCGGGAGAGTGGAAACTTCATTGAGAAGTTTTTTCCACATGATTGTAAACCGTTGGGAAATACCAAAGGTGGACATGATGGCGTCCCGTCTGAACAAAAAACGGGACAGGTATTGCGCCAGGTCAAGGGACCCTCATGCAATAGATGTGGACGTTCTGGTAACACCGTGGGTGTACCAGTCGGTGTATGTGTTCCCTCCTCTGCTTCTCATACCTAAGGTGCTGAGAATTATAAGACGTAGAGGAGTAAGAACTATACTCATGGCTCCGGATTGGCCAAGAAGGACTTGGTACCCGGAACTTCAAGAGATGCTTACAGAGGTCTTATGGCCTCTGCCGCTAAGAAGGGACTTGCTTCAGCAAGTACCATGTCTGTTCCAAGACTTACCGCAGCTGCGTTTGTCGGCATGGCGATGGAAAGCCGGATCCTAAGGGAAAAAAGGCATTCCGGAAGAGGTCATTCCTACCCTGGTCAAAGCCAGAAAGGAGGTGACCGCACAACATTATCACCACGTGTGGCGAAAATTTGTTGCGTGGTGTGAGGCCAGGAAGGCCCCACAAAGAAATTTCAACTCGGTCGTTTCCTGCATTTCCTGCAAACAGGAGTGTCTATGGGCCTCAAATTGGGGTCCATTAAGGTTCAAATTCGGCCCTGTAAATTTTCTTCCAGAAAGAATTGGCTTCAGTTCCTGAAGTCCAGAAGTTTGTCAAGGGAGTATTGCATATACAAACCCCTTTTTTGTGCCTCCAGTGGCACTGTGGGATCTCAACGTAGTTCTGGGATTTCTCAAATCACATTGGTTTAAAACCAGTCAAATATGTGGATTTGCAGCATCTCACATAAAAAGTGATCATGCTCTTGGCCCTGGCCTGGACCAGGCGAGTG
This sequence comes from Pseudophryne corroboree, assembly GCF_028390025.1. Taxonomy (NCBI): domain Eukaryota; kingdom Metazoa; phylum Chordata; class Amphibia; order Anura; family Myobatrachidae; genus Pseudophryne; species Pseudophryne corroboree. The sequence continues at coordinate 442,460,691 of NC_086451.1, forward strand.
TCAAATTGGTGGTTTTTTCTCAAAAAAGCCCATATCTGTTTGTCCATTCGGACAGGGCAGAGCTGCGGACTCGTCCCCAGTTCTCTCCCTAAGGTGGTGTCAGTGTTTCACCTGAACCAGCTTATTGTGGTGCCTTGCACCTACTAGGGACTTGGAGGACTCCAAGTTGCTAGAAGTTGTCAGGGCCCTGAAAATATATTCCAGGACAGCTGGAGTCAGAAAATCTGACTCGCTGTTTATACTGTATGCACCCAACAAGTTGGGTGCGCCTGCTTCTAAGCAGTCGATTGCTCGTTGGATTTGTAACACAATTCAACTTGCACATTCTGAGGCAGGCCTGCCACAGTCTAAATCGGTTAAGGCCCATTCCACAAGGAAGGTGGGCTCATCTTGGGCGGCTGCCCGAGAGGTCTCGGCATTACAACTCTGCCGAGCAGCTACGTGGTCAGGGGAGAACACGTTTGTAAAATTCTACAAATTTGATATCCTGGCAAAAGAGGACCTGGAGTTCTCTCATTCGGTGCTGCAGAGTCATCCGCACTCTCCCGCCCGTTTGGGAGCTTTGGTATAATCCCCATGGTCCTTTCAGGAACCCCAGCATCCACTAGGACGATAGAGAAAATAAGAATTTACTTACCGATAATTCTATTTCTCGGAGTCCGTAGTGGATGCTGGGCGCCCATCCCAAGTGCGGATTATCTGCAATACTTGTACATAGTTACAAAAATCGGGTTATTATTGTTGTGAGCCATCTTTTCAGAGGCTCCGCTGTTATCATACTGTTAACTGGGTTTAGATCACAAGTTGTACGGTGTGATTGGTGTGGCTGGTATGAGTCTTACCCGGGATTCAAAATTCCTCCCTTATTGTGTACGCTCGTCCGGGCACAGTACCTAACTGGCTTGGAGGAGGGTCATAGGGGGAGGAGCCAGTGCACACCACCTGATCCTAAAGCTTTACTTTTTGTGCCCTGTCTCCTGCGGAGCCGCTATTCCCCATGGTCCTTTCAGGAACCCCAGCATCCACTACGGACTCCGAGAAATAGAATTATCGGTAAGTAAATTCTTATTTTTTCAATTGATTTGAGAGCATACGTAGTTAGTGCAATATATACGTTTATGTATCGTCCTGGGGTGACTTGCAGACGTGATCTAGGTCTTGAAGTTAATGGTTGAGCTCCCCTGACCTGGTACATTATGATTCTAGGCTGTTTGTATCTACAGGTTACACATGGAAAGCCACCTCCTTCATTGTGGATGATGGCTCCACTCCAGATGGACTCAATTTAGGAGCTGTGGTGGTGGATGATGAGACGAGAAACATCTTCCTGGTGTACACGTTGTGTGCCCACTACCTTCAATGCGAGGTTTCCAGTGTCATGGTCACCAACAGCTCAGATGATGGTATAACGTGGAGCACCCCAAGGAACCTCTCACGTGAGATTGGCACCAAAATGTTTTCCCCAGGTCCCGGATACGGAATCCAGGTGATTGCAGGGAGATGGGCAGGGTTGAGGGATGAGGACAATAGGACGTTTGGCTGGGGGGAAATGTGGTGGGGTAAAGAGAGAGGATAATAAATAAAAGGGTTTCTTGGGCTCCTTAGAAAGTGGGCTGAGAAGAAAAACACAAAGGACTGCAGTCCTTAGAATAGACATGCTTAGATAGAGGGCAGGAGGTGACTCTGTCCATGTCCTTCTTCATCTTATCTCTACTTCCAGGATTTGGTATTTATAGGTCTCCTCTAATCTAATAAATTCTATCCATGCAGAAAAAGCTAGAGCCAAAGAAGGGGCGTCTCATTGTGTGTGGTCATGGAACCCTGGACGAGGACGGAATCTTCTGTCTTCTAAGTGATGACCATGGGAACACCTGGAAAAAAGGGGGAAGCCTAGAGGGGCTTCCCTTCAAGCAACAAAAAAGGCAGGGGGACTTCAGTCCAGATGAGTGTCAGGTAATGACTGTGGAGACGTTGGAACCTTCAGCTTCTCACGCTGTATCTTCCTTTACCACCACTTCTTCTATTGTCTTCCATTAGAGTCCTCCTCTACTCACAGACCTTTCTTTCTCTACTCAGCCGTTGTCACCCACAATCCAATTTATTTAATGATCTATATTTTATCATATCTTGTTTTATCTACATTTCAGCCCTACGAGCTCCCAAATGGCACAGTGGTAATAAATGCCCGGAATCAGTACTTTTATCACTGCCGCTGTCGGATTGTGGTGCACTCTACTGACGGTTGTGACTCTCTGCCACTGGAAAACGTCCGCTTTGATGAGAACTTGCCGGACCCAGCTGTGGCCGCGGGGGCTTTATACAAGGATGGAATGACCTACTTTGTTAATCCAGCAAACCAGGCTCAGAGTAAGATTTTCTTTTTGTTCACACTTCCCAGATTTTCCAGTATTCCCATGTCTGCTGCCAAGCCCCATTCTCTACCCCAAAACTTTTTTTTTCTCCTCTTTGCATCATTCCGTGTGCTTTCTTCAGGGATTGTGAGCACCATTAATTTTTTTATTACCAGTTATTTATATAGCGCACACATATTCCGCAGCGCATTACAGAGAGAATATTTGGCCATTCACATCAGTCCCTGCCCCAGTGGAGCTTACAATCTATATTCCCTAGCACATTTTACACGCACACACATTCACACATAGGGTTAATTTTGTCAGGAGCCAATTAACCTACCAGTATATTTTTGGGATTGTGAGAGGAAACCGGAGTACCCGGAGGAAACCCACGCAAGTACGGGGAGAATATACAAACTCCACACAGTTAGGGCCATAGTGGGAATCGAACCCATGACATCAGTGCTGTGAGGCAGTAATGCTAACCATTACACCATCCGTACTGGATTAATGGGGTAATCCATGTATGACCAGCTTTCACACCTTCTCTGTTATGGGCAAGTGGGATATGTCCTAAACACTGCAGGGGCTCAAATGGATAGGAGGGCTTCCGAAAAAGTCTCAACCTTATAGTTGCTATCAGATTTGATTATGGGGTGAAGATTGATGACCTAATCACACTTTGAATGTGATGACATCAAAAAGCCTCGACCCTTCCAGGCAAAACACTGCAGACATTCCTATAAGCCAGGACTTACGGGAGGGAGCATTAAAAGTGAAATTCAGAGTCTTCTGGAAAAAATAAACCAACAGCTCCAATATACAGTACTGTGCAGAAACGATGCTGCAGAGTAAGAATGCTTTCAAAAATAGAGGTGTTACTAGATTGTGTTTATCAATTAAAATACAAAGTGAATGAACAGAAGAGAAATCCAAATCAATATTTCTCTAACGTCCTAAGTGGATGCTGGGGACTCCGTCAGGACCATGGGGAATAGCGGCTCCGCAGGAGACGGGGCACAAAAATAAAGCTTTAGGATTAGGTGGTGTGTACTGGCTCCTCCCCCTATGACCCTCCTCCAAGCCTCAGTTAGGTTTTTGTGCCCGTCCGAGCAGGGTGCAATCTAGGTGGCTCTCCTAAAGAGCTGCTTAGAAAAAGTTTTTAGGTTTTTTTTATTTTCAGTGAGTCCTGATGGCAACAGGCTCACTGCATCGAGGGACTTAGGGGAGAGAATTTCAACTCACCTGCGTGCAGGATGGATTGGATTCTTAGGCTACTGGACACCATTAGCTCCAGAGGGAGTCGGAACACAGGTCTCACCCTGGGGTTCGTCCCGGAGCCGCGCCGCCGACCCCCCTTACAGATGCTGAAGATTGAAGGTCCGGAAACAGGCGGCAGAAGGCTCTTCAGTCTTCATGAAGGTAGCGCACAGCACTGCAGCTGTGCGCCATTGTTGTCACACACTTCACACCAAGCGGTCACGGAGGGTGCAGGGCGCTGCTGGGGGCGCCCTGGGCAGCAATATTTAATACCTTTATGGCAAAAGAATACATCACATATAGCCATTGAGGCTATATGTATGTATTTAACCCATGCCAGTTATCTAAAACTACGGGAGAAAAGCCCGCCGAAATAGGGGCCGGAGCTTATTCTCCTCAGCACACAGCGCCATTTTCCTGCTCAGCTCCGCTGTGAGGAAGGCTCCCAGGACTCTCCCCTGCACTGCACTACAGAAACAGGGTAAAACAGAGAGGGGGGGCATTTTTTTGGCGATATTTTGATATATTTAAGCTGCTATAAAGAACAACACTTATATAAGGTTGTTCCCATATATATTATAGCGCTTGGGTGTGTGCTGGCAAACTCTCCCTCTGTCTCCCCAAAGGGCTAGTGGGGTCCTGTCTTCGATAAGAGCATTCCCTGTGTGTCTGCTGTGTGTCGGTACGTGTGTGTCGACATGTATGAGGACGATGTTGGTGTGGAGGCAGAGCAATTGCCGATAATGGTGATGTCACCCCCCAGGGAGTCGACACCGGAATGGATGGCTTTGTTTATGGAATTACGTGATAATGTCAGCACATTACAAAAATCAGTTGACGACATGAGACGGCCGGCAAACCAGTTAGTACCTGCCCAGGCGTCTCAGACACCGTCAGGGGCTGTAAAGCGCCCTTTACCTCAGTCGGTCGACACAGACACAGACACTGAATCTAGTGTCGACGGTGATGAAACAAACGTATTTTCAAGTAGGGCCACACGTTATATATGATCACGGCAATGAAGGAGGCTTTGCATATCTCTGATACTGCAAGTACCACAAAAAGGGGTATTATGTGGGGGGTGAAAAAACTACCTGTAGTTTTTCCTGAATCAGAGGAATTAAATGATGTATGTGATGAAGCGTGGGTTAACCCAGATAGAAAAATGCTAATTTCAAAAAAGTTATTAGCATTATACCCTTTCCCGCCAGAGGTTAGGGCGCGCTGGGAAACACCCCCTAGGGTGGATAAGGCGCTCACACGCTTATCAAAACAAGTGGCGTTACCGTCTCCTGATACGGCCGCCCTCAGGGATCCAGCTGATAGGAGAATGGAAACTACCCTAAAAAGTATATACACACATACTGGTGTTATACTGCGACCAGCCATCGCCTCAGCCTGGATGTGCAGTGCTGGGGTCGTCTGGTTGGATTCCCTGACTGAAAATATTGATACCCTGGATAGGGACAGTATTTTATTGACTATAGAGCAATTAAAGGATGCTTTCCTTTATATGCGAGATGCTCAGAGAGATATTTGCACTCTGGCATCGAGAGTAAATGCGATGTCCATATCTGCCAGAAGGAGTTTATGGACGCGACAGTGGTCAGGTGATGCGGATTCCAAACGACATATGGAAGTATTGCCGTATAAAGGGGAGGAATTATTTGGCGTCGGTCTATCGGATCTGGTGGCCACGGCAACTGCCGGAAAATCCACCTTTTTACCTCAGACCCCCTCCCAACAGAAAAAGACACCGTCTTTTCAGCCGCAGTCCTTTCGGTCCTATAAGAACAAGCGGACAAAAGGACAGTCATATCTGCCTCGGGGCAGAGGAAGGGGTAAGAGAGGGCAGCAAGCAGCCCCTGCCCAGGAACAGAAGCCCTCCCAGGGTTCTGCAAAGCCCTCAGCATGACGCTGGGGCCTTACAAGCGGACTCAGGAGCGGTGGGGGGTCGACTCAAGAATTTCAGCGCACAGTGGGCTTGCTCACAGGTGGACCCCTGGATTCTGCAGGTAGTATCTCAGGGTTACAGGTTGGAATTCGAGAAGTCTCCCCCTCGCCGGTTCCTAAAGTCTGCTTTGCCAACGTCTCCCTCAGACAGGGCGACGGTATTGGAAGCCATTCACAAGCTGTTTTCTCAGCAGGTGATAGTCAAGGTACCCCTCCTACAACAGGAAAAGGGGTATTACTCCACACTATTTGTGGTACCGAAGCCGGACGGCTCGGTAAGACCTATTCTAAATCGGAAATCTTTGAACCTGTACATACAAAAATTCAAGTTCAAGATGGAGTCACTCAGAGCAGTGATAGCGAATCTGGAAGAAGGGGACTTTATGGTGTCCCTGGACATAAAGGATGCTTACCTGCATGTCCCAATTTGCCCTTCACATCAAGGGTACCTCAGGTTCGTGGTGCAAAACTGTCATTATCGGTTTCGGACGCTGCCGTTTGGATTGTCCACGGCACCTCGGGTCTTTACCAAGGTAATGGCCGAAATGATGATTCTTCTGCGAAGAAGAGGCGTATTAATTATCTCTTACTTGGACGATCTCCTGATAATTGCAAGGTCCAGAGAACAGCTGGAGGACGGAGTAGCACTAACCCAACTAGTGCTGCAACAACACGGGTGGATTCTGAATTTTCCAAAATCTCAGTTGACCCCGACGACACGTCTGCTGTTCCTGGGAATGATTCTGGACACGGTTCAGAAAAAGGTGTTTCTTCCGGAGGAGAAAGCCAGGGAGTTATCCGAACTTGTCAGGAACCTCCTAAAACCAGGGAAAGTGTCTGTGCATCAATGCACAAGAGTCCTGGGAAAGATGGTGGCTTCTTACGAAGCGATTCCATTCGGCAGATTCCACGCACGAACTTTTCAGTGGGATCTGCTGGACAAATGGTCCGGATCGCATCTGCAGATGCATCAGCGGATAACCTTATCGCCACGGACAAGGGTGTCTCTTCTGTGGTGGTTGCAGAGTGCTCATCTGTTATAGGGCCGCAGATTCGGCATACAGGACTGGGTCCTGGTGACCACGGATGCCAGTCTGAGAGGCTGGGGAGCGGTCACACAGGGAAGAAACTTCCAGGGAGTATGGTCAAGCCTGGAGATGTCTCTTCGCATAAATATACTGGAGCTAAGAGCGATTTACAATGCTCTAAGTCTGGCAAAACCCCTGCTTCAGGGTCAGCCGGTGTTGATCCAGTCGGACAACATCACGGCAGTCGCCCACGTAAACAGGCAGGGCGGCACAAGAAGCAGGACAGCAATGGCAGAAGCTGCAAGGATTCTTCGCTGGGCGGAAGATCATGTGATAGCACTGTCAGCAGTATTCATTCCGGGAGTGGACAACTGGGAAGCAGACTTCCTCAGCAGACACGATCTACACCCGGGAGAGTGGGGACTTCATCCAGAAGTCTTCCACATGATTGTGAACCGTTGGGAAAAACCAATGGTGGATATGATGGCGTCCCGCCTCAACAAAAAACTGGACAGGTATTACGCCAGGTCAAGAGACCCTCAGGCAATAGCTGTGGACGCTCTGGTAACACCGTGGGTGTTCCAGTCAGTGTATGTGTTCCCTCCTCTGCCTCTCATACCAAAGGTATTGAGAATTATACGGCAAAAGGGAGTAAGAACGATACTAGTGGCTCCGGATTGGCCAAGAAGAACTTGGTACCCGGAACTTCAAGAGATGCTCACGGAGGATCCGTGGCCTCTACCTCTAAGACCGGACCTGCTTCAGCAGGGACCGTGTCTATTCCAAGACTTACCGCGGCTGCGTTTGACGGCATGGCGGTTGAACGCCGAATTCTAAGGGAAAAAGGCATTCCGGAAGGTCATTCCTACACTGGTAAAAGCCAGGAAGGAGGTGACTGCACAACATTATAACCGCATTTGGAGAAAATATGTTGCGTGGTGTGAGGCCAGGAAGGCCCCCACGGAGGAATTTCAACTGGGTCGATTCCTACATTTCCTGCAAACAGGATTGTCTATGGGCCTCAAATTGGGGTCCATTAAGGTTCAAATTTCGGCCCTGTCGATTTTCTTCCAGAAAGAATTGGCTTCAGTTCCTGAAGTCCAGACTTTTGTAAAAGGAGTACTACATATACAGCCCCCGGTTGTGCCCCCAGTGGCACCGTGGGATCTTAATGTAGTCTTGGATTTTCTCAAATCCCATTGGTTTGAGCCGCTCAAATCGGTGGAGTTGAAGTATCTTACATGGAAAGTAACCATGCTACTGGCCCTGGCTTCAGCCAGGAGAGTATCAGAATTGGCGGCTTTATCATATAAGAGCCATATCTGATTTTCCATACGGACAGGGCAGAACTGCGGACACGTCCTCATTTTCTGCCTAAGGTGGTGTCAGCGTTTCACCTGAACCAGCCTATTGTGGTGCCTGCGGCTACTAACGATTTGGAAGATTCCAAGTTGTTGGACGTGGTCCGGGCATTGAAAATATATATTTCAAGAACGGCGGGAGTCAGAAAGTCTGACTCACTGTTTATATTGTATGCACCCAACAAGATGGGTGCTCCTGCTTCTAAGCAGACGATTGCTCGTTGGATTTGTAGCACAATTCAACTTGCACATTCTGTGGCAGGCTTGCCACAACCTAAATCTGTCAAGGCCCATTCCACAAGGAAAGTGGGCTCATCCTGGGCGGCTGCCCGGGGGGTCTCGGCATTACAACTCTGCCGAGCTGCTACTGGGTCAGGGGCAAACACATTTGCAAAATTCTACAAATTTGATACCCTGGCTGAGGAGGACCTGGAGTTCTCTCATTCGGTGCTGCAGAGTCATCCGCACTCTCCCGCCCGTTTGGGAGCTTTGGTATAATCCCCATGGTCCTGACGGAGTCCCCAGCATCCACTTAGGACGTTAGAGAAAATAAGAATTTACTTACCGATAATTCTATTTCTCGTAGTCCGTAGTGGATGCTGGGCGCCCATCCCAAGTGCGGATTGTCTGCAATACTTGTACATAGTTATTGTTACATACAAATTCGGGTTGTTATTGTTGTGAGCCGTCTGTTCAGAGGCTCCTACGTTTGTCATACTGTTAACTGGGTTCAGATCACAAGTTATACGGTGTGATTGGTGTGGCTGGTATGAGTCTTACCCGGGATTCAATATCCTTCCTTATTGTGTACGCTCGTCCGGGCACAGTATCCTAACTGAGGCTTGGAGGAGGGTCATAGGGGGAGGAGCCAGTACACACCACCTAATCCTAAAGCTTTATTTTTGTGCCCTGTCTCCTGCGGAGCCGCTATTCCCCATGGTCCTGACGGAGTCCCCAGCATCCACTACGGACTACGAGAAATAGAATTATCGGTAAGTAAATTCTTATTTTGGTGTGGCCACCCTTTGCTTTCAAAACAGCATCAATTCTTCTAGGTACACTTGCACATAGGTTTTGAAAGAACTTGGCAGGGAGGTTGTGCCAAACATCTTGGAGAACTAACCACATATAGTACCAGTCAAAGGTTTGGACGCACTTTCTCATTCATATGAATGAGAAAGTGTGTCCAAACTTTTGACTGGTACTGTATCTTCTGCAGAATAAATTTGGAGTCAATCAGACGCCTCCTTGATGGTATTGCATGATAGATAAGTACCTGCCTGTATCTCTCAGTATTGAAGCACCAAGAAACAGGCACCACTGAGGACCACTGAGGAATGTGCATCAGATGAAAGACGCATCATGCTTGCTTCCTTTCGAAATCAGAAGATGTCCAGAAGTGCCATCAGCTCAGAACTGGCAGAAACCAGTGGGACCCAGGTACACCTGTCTACTGTTCCAAGAAATCTGGCCAGAAGAAGTCGGAGGGGCGGTCATCGGCCTCTTGAGGTGCAGTGCCGCTTCCCCGCTGCAGGACCACCGTTCTGAGGGGCTGTTTGTTCAGCGGAGCATGGCGCCTTAGCTGCCGCAGCATGCCGCACACCCCTAACGCTGCCTGAAGGTGATCATTGGTGGTGAGTAGCAACCGGGGTCATTTCATTCCAGGGCTAATCAAATTAAAGAAGGTCTCTCGGGTGATATGACCTTAGTTAATACTGTTAACTTCCTGAATCATATTCAGGACATGGCTAGAGTTCTCTGTGACTCCCTTAAAGAGATTGGCAATATTAATGCTAGAACCACGGCTATGGCTGTGTCTGCGCGCAGAACCATATAGTTGCGTCAGTGGATTGCTGAGGCTGCATCCAAACGTGATGGGGAATCTCTTACCTTCGCAGGTGAATGGCTCTTTGGAGGTGAACTGGATGCATGGATTTCCGAAGCTACTGCTGGAAAAGCCATGTTTCTCCCTTCAGGGGCTCCACCTGCTAGACGTACCTACCCGGGACCGTCTACTCGGTCCTTTCGGTCCTCCAGATTTCGATCTAGGGCCAGAGGGGCCTCCAACGCAGCTAGAGGCTCCAGGGGAAAATCTAAGAAACCAGCCGTCGCCGGATCTCAGAACCAGAACTCCAGTTCTGCTTCCGCAAAGACTTCGGCATGACGGAGCCCACCCACCCCGAGGGGATCTCATGGTAAGAGCTCTGTTATGTCACTTCAGCCACATCTGGGACAGTTCCTGCCAAGATGTTTGGGTAAGGGACCTTATCTCTCAGGGTTACTAGCTGGAATTCGACGTATCTCCTCCCAAACGATTTTTCAAATCAGGCTTACCAGCTTTGGAAAATATGCGTGGTACGCTAGTACTGGCCATAAACAACTTGGTCCAGTCCCAGGTCATTGTTCCAGTGCCCTTGCTGCAACCAGGACAGGGTTACTACTCCAGTCTGTTCGTAGTACCAAAACCAGACGGGTCTGAGAGATCCATTCTGAATCTGGTCCTTGAATCCTTACCTGAAGGTTTTCAAATTCAAGATGGAATCTTTGAGAGCAGTGATCGCAGGCCTGGAGCAACAGGTATTCCTAGTGTCCTTGGATATCAAGGACACTTACCTACATATCCCAATTTGGCCTCTTCACCAGGCCTATCTGAGGTTTTCCCTACTGAACGATCACTACCAGTTTCAGGCGTTACCCTTCGGCCTGTCTACAGCTCCGAGGCTGTTCACGAAGGTGATGGCAGAAATTATGTTTCAGCTCAGGGTCCAGGCGGTCAATGTAATTCCATACCTGGACGTTCTCCTGATAAAAGCGAACTCCAGGGAGCTTCTATTGCTCCATATAGATCGCACAATCCAACTTCTGTCTCACCACGGGTGGATCATCAATCTGCAGAAGTCCCTCCTGGAACCGTCTCAGCGGCTCCTGTTTCTGGGGATGCTACTGGATACTGTAGCACAGAAAGTGTGCCTCCCAGAGGAAAAAGTGAGAACACTTCAAGAAATGGTTCACATGGTGCTGCAACCTGCTCAAGTCTCCATTCATCTTTGCATAAAATTCTTGGGAAAGATGGTGTACGAGGCGATTCAATTCAGAAGGTTTCATGCCAGACTGTTCCAATTGGACATCCTGAACAAGAGGTCCGGTTCCAATCTTCAGATGCATTGGATGATTCGGCTGTCACACCAGGCCAGGATTCCTCTCCTGTGGTGGCTACAGTCTTCTAACCTGTTGGAAGGTCTAGTCTTTGGGATTCAGGTTTGGATCCTCCTCACGACGGATGTGAGTCCAAGAGGATGGGGAGCTGTCACCCAGGGGGCGCAGTTCCAGGGGAAGGTGGTCCGCCCAAGAGGCCTTACTTCCGATCAACATTCTGGAACTTTGGGCTATCCACAATGCTCTGAAGTCAGGCATCCCCTCTACTCTGGGTTCCAGTGATTTGGGTGCAGTCGGACAACGCCATGGCGGTGGCATACATCAGTCGACAAGGGGGGACAAAAAGCAGGGCCTGCTTTCGAGAAGTGTCCAGAATACTCCTCTGGGCAGAAAGAAATGCAAGAACACTGTCTGCAATCTTCATTCCGGGAGTGGACAGCTGGGAAGCGGACTTCCTCAGCTGCCACAACCTTCACCCGGGGGAGTGAGGACTACACCCTCAGGTGTTTCAACAGATCATCGACAGGTGTGGATACCCACAGATTTACTTGATGGTCTTTCGCCTCAACAAGAAGCTTTGCTACTATTGCTCAGGAACCAGGGACCCACAGACGAGTGCAATGGATGCGCTGACATCACCTTGGCCTTACGAGCTGGTCTACCTGTTTCCTCCAATTCCGCTGGTCCCAAGGGTGCTCAAGCAGATTAGACATCAAAGAGTGGAAGCAATCTTGATTGCCCCAGATTGGCCCCGAAGAGCGTGGTACGTGGCTCTTCTGGACATGTCTGTAGAGGACCCTTGGCCTCTGCCGCTAAGAAGGAATCTTCAACAAGGACTGTTTGTCTACCCGGACTTACGACGGCTTTGTTTACCAGCATGGAAGTTGAGCGGAACATCCTAGCTCACAAAGGGATTTCCAAAAAGGTCATTGCCACTATGGTGCAAGCCAGAAAACCTGTGACGTCAAAACACTATCCTCGTATCTGGTGGCGATATGTCTCTTGGTGCGAGGAACGTACATATCCCTCTGCAGAATACCACTTAGGAAGGTTCCTGCAGGCTGGTGTGGATAAAAGCTTACGTCTGGGATCCATTAAGGTCCAGAATTCAGCTCTTTCCATCTTCTTCCAGAAGCAGTTGGCTCTCTTGGCGGAAGTTCAGATCTTCTCATTCCCATACAACCTCCTTTCGTGCCACCTACGGCACCTTGGGATCTGGATGTAGTGTTACGCTTTCTACAGTCCTCCTGGTTTGAACCTCTGACGACGGTAGAAGACAACTACCTCACGTGGAAAGCAGTGATGTTACTGGCCCTGGCTTCTGCTAGGCGTGTCTCAGAATTGGGGGCCTTGTTGTGCAAAAGTCCGTACTTGGTCTTTTACGAGAACAGAGTGGAGCTGAGGACTAGACAGCAGTTCCTGCCGAAGGTGGTCTCAGCGTTTCATTTGAATCAACCTATTGTGATTCCGTCTGGTTCTGGCACTTCTGCTCCTCCGGAGGCGTTGGATGCTGTGCAAGCCTTGAAACTCTGTCGAGAGGACGGCTCAGATCAGAAAGATGGATTCCTTGTTCGTGCTGTATGATGCGCAGAAAAAGGGTTTCCCTGCTTCTAAGCAGTCCATTGCTCATTGGATTAGGCTTACTATCCAACAGGCCTATGCGTCAGCAGCCTTACCTGTTCCACAGTCTCTGAAGGCCCACTCTACCAGATCGGTGGGCTCTTCCTGAGCGGCTGCCCGTGGAGTCTCGGCCCTACAACTGTGCCGAGCTGCTACCTGGTCGGGGAAGAACACCTTTGTGAAGTTCTACAAGTTTGATACCCTGGCCAAAGAGGATACCCAGTTTGGGCAGGCGGTGCTGCAGATGTGTCTGCACATTCTGGAAGCTTTGGGACATCCCCATCGTTCTAATCTGTTCCCCAATATCCCTTATGGATGCTAGAGAAAATAGGATTTTGAATACCTACCGGTAAATCCTTTTCTCGTAGTCCATAAGGGATATTGGGTGCCCGCCTCTTTGAGGTGACTCTCTGCAGGTTCTCTGTTCAGTGTTTCCTGTTCAGCTGTTGCTGTTAATGTTGCCAGGCGTTGCTGGCTAAGTTATATGTTTGTGTGCTGGTGTGTAAATCTCACCACACCTTTTGTTATTATGTTCCTTCTCAAGTATGTCATTGTCCTTTAGGCACTGTTTTACCTATAACTGAGCTGCAGGAGGAGGCATAGAGGGGAGGAGCCAGCACACCCAGTTGAAGAAACTTAGGAGGAGCCAGCACACCCAGTTGAAGAAATTTAGGAGGAGCCAGCACACCCAGTTGAAGAAATTTAAAGTGCACTGGCTCTTTTGGACCCGTCTATACCCCATGGTACTAATCTGTAACCCAATATCCCTTATGGACTACTAGAAAAGGATTTACCGGTAGGTATTCAAAATCCTATTTTTTTTTTTTTTTCCATATCTTGTGAATTGATTCACACTAAGTAATTGTATTATATTTTAACTGATATTCATGTATTAGGAGGAATAAGGCACCCCTTACTGTGTTCTATATAAGGATAAGAGAAACCGGCCTACAGCCTTGTGCAGTTATATGCCCAGGAACTACCTCAGTGACCTCTAATAACCATATATGTCACAGTAGGAAGTGCGTTACCTCCTGGATCTCTTACACCAGTGCTCTCTTCTCATTACCTATATGTTACATGCACTTAACCCTCCCTTCTCCAACCTTCATTCCCCAGGAGTAAACCTCACTCTGCGTTGGAGTTCCACTTCTGGGGACTCTTGGGACCAGAAGTCCATCCAGATCTGGCCGGGCCCCAGCGGATACTCGTCCCTGACCACCTTGTCGCATCGGATCGAGGACAGTGAGAACCTCTTCATCATCTACGAGAAGGGCAGAAAGGACATTACGGAGTCCATTGCTTTTGTTAAGGTCAACCTCTACGGACACGTCTGACCTTGCTTCTCATCGGCTGCTGCATCTGATGTGGAAAGTCACCGCATTGCTTGTTAGACTTGTTGCTATAAAGTGACTCCTTTTATAGACCCAGACTCTGGTCATGGACTTTCTCTCTTCATAAGAGATCAGTTTGAGCTATTCTAGCTTCTAGATGACCACTCCTATTTACTATCATTCTCTCACATTGCACTCACAAATTTCTATTTGTTATTTACACTCTATTTTTTCTGGCTTCTTATGTGGGACGCGCTACTCAAGAGAAGGACGAGGCAGACTCCGCAGCTTTCGGTTTCCTAAAAGGACATTTTCTGATGCTTTATATATGTATGGAGGGGTGGTGGGGGGGGGGGGGGGGGAATTGTTAAATTTAAATTATTTAATCTGTTTTCAGGCCACTTTTTTGTGGTGACTGGAACAATTTCAGATCTGTACCACAGGGGAATTCTAAATGTCACTTTTTTTGTAGGTCTCAAAATCAATCAAGAGGGGAGAAAACACCCTCTGTGGGGAGGGGGAATCTTTCATAAGTGTGTAAATATGTGTATTATATGATATGATCATGGCGGTGTTTTGCCCGGGATCTTTATAAAGTTCCGTTCCCCTTCCCCACTCTACATCTTTAAACCACTTTGCTAGAATCAAAGAGAAATATGGGTTTGTAACGATTAAATTATTTGGATACCTGTAAGTATGGAGCTTATATAATGGACGGAGTTTTATATTTTTTTTCAGCCTGAATAAAACTGGATTGCTGATCTATCTGCGAGATGTCTTCATTCATCAGTAGACACATTCTCTAATCTTCCATAGCTATCTAATACATCATTATCACATGACACATGAATCACTGTGGTTGTGAATGTTCCCATGTGACCTGGTCGTTTCAGTTGATCTGGGGACTGGCTGTGTAATCACGAAGTACTGACACAGAAGATATAATAGACACAGAGAGATAATGACTATAATCTAATTTTTTTAGTTTTGAGTGTAGGTTATCAAACAGACACAGGCGTCGGGAAAAGGCGCAGGAATCCCAGTCAGTTGACTTAAAATGTTCCGAGATCTTTAGCAGGAAGATATCAGGACCCTTGTATTTAAGGGCAATGGAGAGACTTCAAATTACTTCTGCTCTGGCGTGCAATCTGCGACCATTACATACACCGTTAGATGGTAGTAGTCCTACACAGTAAAGGTTACACTCATGTTTGGTGCTTTTGAGACGGCCCTCGCCCAGGAACCGATCACTTGTGTAATCATAGTGATATGTAATGTCCTGCGTATTTTCATAAAGGTTCCATCACTGACAATGTTAAAGGAGAAAGCACACCGTATATAAGTGACAGACTACAATGCTGTACTGATTTGCGCTAGGTTTGGAGGTACTTTCATACCCACCGTAAACTGTTGGTTTTTATGTGAATAGCGCTGACTGGTGGCATGGCTGTGACGTCAGACAGATCTATTGGTTCTGCCAGGCCAGCTTGGCTGACCACTCAAGTCCCTGACACAGGTGCCAGTCACAGCCTGCAGTGCACATGGTTTTGCCCAAATGCTAACAAATTTGCTGCTGCGATCAGATCTGAATTACCCCCCATAGACCCCAAATCATTTAGCCTTCAGACTAGGATGCTCATACCATCCCTTTAAACCAGGCTGTTCATGGATTACACAAGTTCTGTGGCTGGCTTAATTCAAGCCTACATTTCACCTGGTTTTAATCACCAACCGAACCTGTGTTAAACCATGAGCGTCCCAGTTTAAAGGGATGGCATGTTTAGCCTATGTATCTCTCTCCACTTTATCACTCTCCAAGGCTTGGTACATTTTGTCCCAAAGTGGTTGCTCTGCTCCTGCTGAAGCAGAGACCCATCAAGTGTATATGTACTAACGTGCAGGTTTTTATATGTGGAGAGGTTGCCTATAGCAACCAAGTAGATTCTACTAATCATATCTAGCACCTTCTAGAACGGGCGTTCCCAATCTCTGTCCTCAAGGCACACTTATGGGCCCTACACACTGGGCGATAATACTGAAAGATATGAACGATCTCGTTCATTAATGAATAAGATAACGTTCATATCTTTGAGTGTGGAGGCTCCAGCGATGAACGATGTGCGGCCCCGCGCTCGTTCATCGCTGGAGCCCCTTCGCTTGTGCATGCAGGCCAATATGGACGATCTCGTCCATATTTGCCTACACTGCTATGGAGCCGGGTGACGGGGGGAAGCGAAGAAACTTAATTCCCCCTGTCACCAGACCCTCCAACATGACCCCCCCCCCCCCCCCCCACACTAGGTACAAAATGCTCTGTTTCTGGACTTCCCTCTTAATTTATGATTTCCATCACCTGTGTTGAACTAGTTGAATGATAGGAAAGCTGTTTCTTCACAGGTGATGGCAATAATAAATTAAGAGGGAAGTCCAGATACAGAGCATTTTGTACCTAGTGAGGCGGATCATGTTGGAGGATATGCGTCACTGCCCTCCAACCGCTGGGTCAGCCGTATCCGCCATATCCGCCGTCAGGCAGCTCGGCGGCGGATCGACAAATGTGTAGGGCCCATAACAGTCCAGATTTTACTGATATCCACTTGAACACAGGTGACCATTAGTCCCTTAGTTATTTTGATTTAACCATCTGTGCTGAAGCCTGGATATCACTAAAACCTGCACTGTTAGTATGCCTTGAGGACTGAGGTTGGGAATGCCTGTTTTAGAAGATAATTCTGGCCTGTGTTTAGAAACTCAAGGGCCCATGGGGGTCATACCAAGTTGATCGCTTGCTAGCTAGTTTTTGCAGCCGTGCAAACGCTATGCCGCCGCCCACTGGGAGTGTATTTTAGCTTAGCAGAAGTGTGAACGCTTGTGCAGCCGAGCTCTACAAAAACAGTTTGTGCAGTTTCAGAGTAGCTCTGAACCTACTCAGCACTTGCGATCACTTCAGCCTATTCGTGTCCGGATTTGACGTCACACACCCGCCCAGCCACGCCCACTTCATGTCGATCACTCTGCGGCCGTCAGTGCGACTTAAATCTTCGCTAGAGACTGTGCAGAACCACATCGTTTGTTGTACCCGTACATCACACGTGCATATGCATAAATGCCGTTTTTTTACCCTCATCGCTGCGCTGCGAAAATCAGCAGCGAGCGATCAACTCGGAATGACCCCCCATACGTGATAGTTTGCGATCTGCTCCTGGCTTCATTTCAGCTGCTAGATTTAAATTGGGCTGTTTTTACTTTAAAACTAATAGCTGCTTTAAATCTAGCGGCTCTCACGCTAGAAATCGCTGCCTATTATACATACGGGCCAAGGTGGTCATTCCGAGTTGTTCGCTCATTGGCGATTTTCCACTTACTATGCATGCGCAATGTCCGCAGTGCGACTGCGCCAAGTAAATTTGCTATGAAGTTAGGTTTTTTACTCACAGCATTACGAGGATTTTTCTTCGTTCTGGTGATCGTAATGTGATTGACAGGAAGTGGGTGTTTCTGGGCGGAAACTGGCCGTTTTATGGGTGTGTGTGAAAAAACGCTACCGTTTCTGGGAAAAACGCGGGAGTGGCTGGAGAAACGGGGGAGTGTGTGGGCGAGCGCTGGGTGTGTTTGTGACGTCAAACCAGGAACGAAACTGACTGAACTGATCGCAATGGCAGAGTAAGTGTTGAGCTACTCAGAAACTGCTAAGAAATTTCTACTCGCAATTTTGCGAATCTTTCGTTTGCAATTCTGCTAAGCTAAGATACACTCCCAGAGGGCGGCGGCTTAGCGTGTGCAATGCTGCTAAAAGCAGTTTGCGAGCGAACAACTCGGAATGAGGGCCTAAGACCTCTGAATGCAGCTGATAACATCTATATATGTATACATGTAATCATGGAAATGTAGAATTTGACAGCTAAAAGGGACATAGATCCATCTACACCACTGATCTAGTCTGATCTCTTAGTGGGTCTGTGTGTTTGTATTCGAGCTTCTTTTTCTTAAATGTAGTGATTTTTATCTTTCTCTGACGTCCTAGTGGATGCTGGGGACTCCGTAAGGACCATGGGGAATAGACGGCTCCGCAGGAGACTGGGCACATCTAAAGAAAGATTTAGGACTATCTGGTGTGCACTGGCTCCTCCCCCTATGACCCTCCTCCAAGCCTCAGTTAGATTTCTGTGCCCGGCCGAGCTGGATGCACACTAGGGGCTCTCCTGAGCTCCTAGAAAGAAAGTATAGTTTAGGTTTTTTATTTTACAGTGAGACCTGCTGGCAACAGGCTCGCTGCAACGAGGGACTAAGGGGAGAAGAAGCGAACCTACCTAAGTGGTGGTAGCTTGGGCTTCTTAGGCTACTGGACACCATTAGCTCCAGAGGGATCGCACACAGGACCCGACCTCGTCGTCTGTTCCCGGAGCCGCGCCGCCGTCCCCCTTACAGAGCCAGAAGCAAGAAGGTCCGGAAAATCGGCGGCTGAAGACTTCTGTCTTCTCCAAGGTAGCGCACAGCACTGCAGCTGTGCGCCATTGCTCCTCATGCACACCACACACTGCGGTCACTGATGGGTGCAGGGCGCTGGGGGAGGGCGCCCTGAGCAGCAATAAATAACACCTTGGCTGGCAAACTGACACCATATATAACCCCATGGGCTATATAGGTGTTAATTAACCCCTGCCAGAATTATTGAAATAGCGGGAGAAAGCCCGCCGAAAAAGGGGCGGAGCCATCTCCCTCAGCACACTGGCGCCATTTTCCCTCACAGCTCCGCTGGAAGGATCGCTCCCTGGCTCTCCCCTGCAGTCCTGCACTACAGAAAGGGTAAAAAAGAGAGGGGGGGCACAAATTTAGGCGCAGTATAGAATATATATGCAGCTATAAGGGAAAACACTCTTTATAGGTGATATCCCTGTGGTATATAGCGCTCTGGTGTGTGCTAGCATACTCTCCCTCTGTCTCCCCAAAGGGCTTTGTGGGGTCCTGTCCTCTGTCAGAGCATTCCCTGTGTGTGTGCTGTGTGTCGGTACTGCTGTGTCGACATGTATGATGAGGAAAATGATGTGGAGGCGGAGCAAATGCCTGTGAATGTGATGTCACCCCCTACGGGGTCGACACCTGTGTGGATGGACTTATGGAAGGAATTACGTGACAGTGTCAACTCCTTACATAAAAGGTTTGACGACATAGGACAGCCGGCTACTCAGCTTGTGCCTGTTCCAGCGTCTCAAATGTCATCAGGGGCTTTAAAAAGCCCGCTACCTCAGATGACAGACACAGATGTCGACACGGATACCGACTCCAGTGTCGACGACGATGAGACTAGTGTACCCTCCAATAGGTCCTCCTGTTACATGATTGAGGCAATGAAAAATGTATTACACATTTCTGATAATACCCCAGGTACCACAAAAAAGGGTATTATGTTTGGTGAGAAAAAACTACCAGTAGTTTTTCCTGCATCTGAGGAATTAAATGAGGTGTGTGAGGAAGCGTGGACTTCCCCAGATAAGAAATTTATAATTTCTAAACGGTTATTGGCAGCGTACCCTTTCCCGCCAGAGGATAGGTCACGTTGGGAAACACCCCCTAGGGTAGATAAAGCGCTGACACGCTTATCAAAAAAGGTGGCACTACCGTCTCCGGATACGGCCGCCCTAAAGGAACCTGCTGATAGAAAGCAGGAAACTACCCTTAAAGCTATATACACACACACGGGCATTATATTGAGACCAGCTATTGCATCGGCATGGATGTGCAGTGCTGCAGCTACGTGGTCAGATTCCCTGTCAGATAATATTGATACTATGGATAGGGACAATATTTTGCTGACGATAGAGCATATAAAAGACGCCGTCTTATACATGCGTGATGCACAGAGGGATATTTGCTGGCTGGCATCAAAAATAAGCGCTATGTCCATTGCCGCCAGAAGGGGGTTATGGACTCGGCAATGGTCAGGCGATGCCGACTCGAAACGGCACATGGAAGTTTTGCCCTATAAGGGGGTGGAACTGTTTGGGGATGGTCTTTCAGACCTCGTTTCCACAGCTACTGCTGGGAAATCTACTTTTTTGCCACAGACTACCCCACAGCAAAAGAAAGCACCGTATTATCAGGTACAGTCCTTTCGGCCCCAGAAAAGCAAGAGGCCTAGAGGCTCATCCTTTCTGCCGAGAGGCTAAGGTAGAGGGAAAAAGCTGCAGCACACAGCTAGTTCCCAAGAGCAGAAGTCCTCCCCTGCGTCCGGTAAGTCCACAGCATGACGCTGGGGCTGCTCAGGCGGACCCGGGTACGGTGGGGGCCCGTCTCAGGAATTTCAGCGCACAGTGGGCTCTCTCACAGGTGGATTCCTGGGTCCTTCAAGTAGTATCTCAGGGGTACAGGCTGGAATTCGAGACGTCTCCCCCCCCTGCCGTTTCCTAAAATCTGCCTTACCGGCAACTCCCTCTGCCAGGGAGGCAGTGTTGGTGGCTATTCAAAAACTGTATTCACAGCAAGTGATTGTCAAGGTACCCCTCCTTCAACAAGGAAAGGGTTACTATTCCACAATGTTTGTGGTACCGAAACCGGACGGTTCGGTGAGACCCATCTTAAATTTAAAATCCTTGAACACTTATATCAAAAGATTCAAGTTCAAGATGGAACCGCTCAGGGCGGTTATTGCGAGCCTGGACGAGGGGGATTACATGGTCTCCCTGGACATCAAGGATGCGTACCTGCATGTCCCCATTTACCCTCCACACCAGGAGTACCTCAGATTTGTGGTACAGGACTGTCACTATCAGTTCCAGATGCTGCCGTTTGGGTTATCCACGGCACCGAGGGTCTTTACCAAGGTAATGGCCGAAATGATGATACTCCTTCGCAAGAAGGGAGTTTTAATTATCCCGTACTTGGACGATCTCCTGATAAAGGTGAGGTCCAAGGAACAGTTGGTAGTGGGGGTAGCACTTTCTCGGGAAGTGCTGCAACAGCACGGCTGGATTCTCAATATTCCAAAGTCACAGCTGGTCCCGACGACACGTCTTCTGTTCCTGGGAATGATTCTGGACACGGACCAGAAAAAAGTGTTTCTTCCAGTGGAAAAAGCCGAGGAGTTGTCATCTCTAGTCAGAAACCTCCTAAAACCAAGACAGGTGTCGGTACATCAATGCACACGAGTCCTGGGAAAAATGGTAGCTTCGTACGAAGCAATTCCATTCGGAAGGTTCCACGCAAGGATTTTCCAGTGGGACCTGTTGGACAAATGGTCCGGGTCCCATCTCCAGATGCAGCAGCGGATAACCCTGTCGGCAAGGACCAGGGTGTCGCTGCTGTGGTGGCTGCAGAGGGCTCATCTACTAGAGGGCCGCAGATTCGGAATACAGGACTGGATCCTGGTGACCACGGATGCCAGCCTTCGGGGCTGGGGTGCAGTCACACAGGGAAGAAATTTCCAAGGACTGTGGTCAAATCAGGAGATTTCACTTCACATAAATATTCTGGAGCTAAGGGCCATTTACAATGCCCTAAGCCAAGCAAGACCCCTGCTTCAGAACCAGCCGGTACTGATCCAATCAGACAACATCACGGCGGTCGCCCATGTAAACAGACAGGGCGGCACAAGAAGCAGGAGGGCAATGGCAGAAGCCACAAGGATTCTCCGATGGGCGGAAAATCACGTGTTAGCACTGACAGCAGTGTTCATTCCGGGAGTGGACAACTGGGAAGCAGACTTCCTCAGCAGGCACGACCTCCACCCTGGAGAATGGGGACTTCATCCAGAAGTCTTCCAAATGCTGGTAAACCGTTGGGAAAGACCACAGGTGGACATGATGGTGTCCCGCCTCAACAAAAAGCTAAAAAGATGTTGCGCCAGGTCAAGGGACCCTCAGGCGATCGCTGTGGAGCTCTAGTAACACCGTGGGTGTACCAGTCGGTTTATGTGTTTCCTCCTCTGCCTCTCATTCCCAAGGTACTGAGAATAATACGAAGGCGAGGAGTGAAAACTATACTCGTGGTTCCGGATTGGCCAAGAAGAGCTTGGTACCCGGAACTTCAAGAGATTCTTTCAGAGGACCCATGGCCTCTACCGCTACGGCGGGACCTGCTGCAGCAGGGGCCCTGCCTGTTCCAAGACTTACCGCGGCTGCGTTTGACGGCATGGCGGTTGAACACCGGATCCTGAAGGAAAAAGGCATTCTGGAGGACGTCATCTATGTTGCTTGGTGTGAGGCCAGGAAGGCCCCAACGGAGGAATTTCAACTAGGTCGATTCCTGCATTTTATGCAAGCAGGGGTGACGTTGGGCCTCAAATTGGGGTCCATTAAGGTCCAGATTTCGTCTCTGTCGATTTTCTTCCAGAAAGAACTGGCTTCACTGCCTGAAGTTCAGACTTTTGTCAAAGGAGTGCTGCATATTCAGCCTCCTTTTGTGCCCCCAGTGGCACCTTGGGATCTCAATGTGGTTTTGGAGTTCCTGAAATCACATTGGTTTGAGCCACTTAAGACTGTGGATTTGAAATATCTCACGTGTAAAGTGGTCATGCTGTTGGCCCTGGCTTCGGCCAGGCGTGTATCAGAATTGGCGGCTTTGCCTTGTAAAAGCCCTTATCTGATTTTCCATATGGATAGGGCAGAGTTGAGGACTCGTCCTCAGATTCTCCCGAAGGTGGTATCAGCTTTTCACTTGAACCAACCTATTGTGGTGCCTGCGGCTACTAGGGACTTGGAGGATTCCAAGTTACTGGACGTAGTCAGGGCCCTGAAAATTTATGTTTCCAGGACGGCTGGAGTTAGGAAAACTGACTCGCTGTTTATCCTGTATGCACCCAACAAGCTGGGTGCTCCTGCTTCTAAGCAGTCTATCGCGCGCTGGATTTGTAGCACTATTCAGCTGGCGCATTCTGCGGTGGGATTACCGCAGCCTAAATCTGTAAAAGCCCATTCCACAAGGAAGATGGGCTCATCTTGGGCGGCTGCCCGAGGGGTCTCGGCTTTACAACTTTGCCGAGCTGCTACTTGGTCAGGGGCAAATACGTTTGCAAAATTCTACAAATTTGATACCCTGGCTGAGGAGGACCTGGAGTTCTCTCATTCGGTGCTGCAGAGTCATCCGCACTCTCCCGCCCGTTTGGGAGCTTTGGTATAATCCCCATGGTCCTTACGGAGTCCCCAGCATCCACTAGGACGTCAGAGAAAATAAGAATTTACTCACCGGTAAATCTATTTCTCGTAGTCCGTAGTGGATGCTGGGCGCCCATCCCAAGTGCGGATTGTCTGCAATACTTGTAAATAGTTATTGTTACACAAATCGGGTTGTTATTGCGAGCCTTCTGTTCAGAGGCTCCATTGTTATCATACTGTTAACCGGGGTTCCTATAACGTGTTATATGGTGTGACTGGTATGAGTCTTACCTGGGATTCAAAAATCCTTCCTTATTGTGTCAGCTCTTCCGGGCACAGTATCCTAACTGAGGTCTGGAGGAGGGTCACAGGGGGAGGAGCCAGTGCACACCAGATAGTCCTAAATCTTTCTTTAGATGTGCCCAGTCTCCTGCGGAGCCGTCTATTCCCCATGATCCTTACGGAGTCCCCAGCATCCACTACGGACTACGAGAAATAGAATTACCGGTGAGTAAATTCTTATTTTAATATGTTAAGGGCCCCGTACACTAGAATGATTTTGCTCAATTTCAGCTCAATTCGGTCATTCTGGCCGATATATAGGGGAAAATCGTGCATTTCTGCTGTTTATCCGATCCAATCCGATGCGCGGCTCCGTGAGCGTCGGGTCATCTCCTCTAGGTCGTTGGTGCTGCACTCGTTATATGTCGTGATTATATGGAATCGAACGGAAAAAAAGTGTGGTTTTTGTGCTCGCGATATGTCGCATGCGATCTATAGTAGGAAGTTTGAAGTACCCTAATCCAGCCCATCAGATGTATCTGATGGTACCTGTGAATGCATGCTATACATCCCATGCGATATGTAGGCGCTTATAGAGCATGCTCAAAGAAGTCAAATTGTACAAAATCGTTTGGAATCGTATGTAAACACCCCCGGGAAGCTCCCAGGAGAGTTCAAGGAAAATTGCCGTGACTTCAGCCTCTAGACATATCGTTCTAGTGTATGGGGCCCTTTAGATCCACAGTAATACCCCTTTTCTCTAATGTCCTAAGTGGATGCTGGGACTCCGTAAGGACCATGGGGAATAGCGGCTCCGCATGAGACTGGGCACAACTAAAGAAAGCTTTAGGACTACCTGGTGTGCACTGGCTCCTCCCTCTATGCCCCTCCTCCAGACCTCAGTTAGAATTTTGTGCCCGGCTGAGCTGGATGCACACTAGGGGCTCTCCTGAGCTCCTAGAAAAGAAAGTATATTTTAGGTTTTTTATTTTCAGTGAGATCTGCTGGCAACAGACTCACTACTGCGAGGGACTAAGGGGAGAGAAGCGAACCTACCTGCTTGCAGCTAGCTTGGGCTTCTAGGCTACTGGACACCATTAGCTCCAGAGGGATCGAACACAGGCCCAGCCTCGGCCGTCCGGTCCCGGTGCCGCGCCGCCGTCCCCCTTACAGAGCCAGAAGCAAGAAGACGTTCCTGGAAATCGGCGGCAGAAGACTTCGGTCTTCATCAAGGTAGCGCACAGCACTGCAGCTGTGCGCCATTGCTCTCCATGCACACCTCACACTCCGGTCACTGATGGGTGCAAGGCGCTGGGGGGGGGGGGAGGGGGGGCGTCCTGGGCTGCAATATAGAATACCTTGCTGGCAAAAAGAACACATAATATAGTCATAAAGACTATATATGTGAAAAATACCCCTGCCAGATATACAGAAAAAAGTGGGAGAAGTCCGCCGGAAAAGGGGCGGGGCTATCTCCCTCAGCACACTGGCGCCATTTTCCCTCGCAGCTCCGCTGGAAGGATCGCTCCCAGGCTCTCCCCTGCAGTTTCCAGACTACACAGGGTAAAAAAGAGAGGGGGGTCACTAAATTTAAGCGCAGTATTACATATATAAGCAGCTATTGGGAAAAATCACTCAGTTATAGTGTTAATCCCTGTGTTATATAGCGCTCTGGTGTGTGCTGGCATACTCTCTCTCTGTCTCCCCAAAGGGCTTTTGTGGGGTCCTGTCCTCAGTCAGAGCATTCCCTGTGTGTGTGCGGTGTGTCGGTACGGCTGTGTCGACATGTTTGATGAGGAGGCTTATGTGGAGGCGGAGCAGGTGCCGATAAATGTGATGTCACCCCCTGCGGGGCCGACACCTGTGTGGATGGTAATGTGGAAGGAATTACGTGATGGTGCCGACTCGTTACATAAGAGGTTTGACGACATAACAGATGTGGGACAGCCGGCTTCTCAGCTCGTGCCTGCCCAGGCGTCTCAAAAGCCATCAGGGGCCCTAAAACGGCCGCTACCTCAGATGGCAGACACAGACGTCGACACGGATACCGACTCCAGTGTCGACGATGAGGAGACTACTGTACATTCCAATAGAGCCACCCGTTATATGATTGCGGCAATGAAAAATGTCTTGCACATTTCTGATGTTACCCCAGGTACCACAAAAAAGGGTATAATGTTTGGGGAGAAAAAACTACCAATGGTTTTTCCCCCATCTGATGAATTAAATGAAGTATGTGAAGAAGCGTGGGCTTCACCCGATAAGAAACTAGTAATTTCTAAAAAGTTACTAATGGCGTACCCTTTCCCGCCAGAGGACAGGTTACGATGGGAGACGCCCCCTAAGGTGGATAAAGCGCTCACACGTCTATCAAAGAAGGTGGCACTGCCGTCTCCGGACACGGCCGCCCTCAAGGAACCTGCTGATAGAAAGCAGGAGGCTATCCTGAAGTCTGTTTATACACACTCAGGCATTATACTGCGACCAGCTATTGCTTCAGCATAGATGTGCAGTGCTGCAGCTGCGTGGTCAGATTCCCTGTCAGAAAATATTGATACCTTAGACAGGGACACTATATTGCTAACCATAGAGCATATAAAAGACGCTGTCTTATACATGAGAGATGCACAGAGGGATATTTGCCGGCTGGCATCTAGAATAAATGCACTGTCCATTTCTGCCAGGAGGGGTTTATGGACTCGGCAGTGGACAGGGGATGCAGATTCTAAAAGGCACATGGAAGTTTTGCCTTACAAGGGTGAGGAGTTGTTTGGGGATGGTCTCTCGGACCTAGTTTCCACAGCGACAGCTGGGAAATCAGCATTTTTACCCCATGTTCCCTCACAGCAAAAGAAAGCACCGTATTATCAGGTACAGTCCTTTCGGCCCCAGAAAGGCAAGCGGGTTAAAGGCGCGTCCTTTCTGCCCAGAGGCAGAGGTAGAGGGAAAAAGCTGCAAAATACAGCCAGTTCCCAGGAACAAAAGTCCTCCCCCGCTTCCTCTAAGTCCACAGCATGACGCTGGGGCTCCACTGGCGGAGCCAGGTGCGGTGGGGGCCCGTCTCAAGTACTTCAGCGATCAGTGGGCTTGCTCACGGGTGGATCCCTGGATACTACAAGTGGTGTCTCAGGGATACAAGCTGGAACTCGAAAACTATTGCGCCAGGTCAAGGGACCCTCAGGCGATAGCAGTGGACGCTCTAGTGACACCGTGGGTGTACCGGTCGGTTTATGTGTTCCCTCCTCTTCCTCTCATACCAAGGGTGCTGAGGATAATAAGAAGGAGAAGAGTAAGAACTATACTCATTGTTCCGGATTGGCCAAGAAGAGCTTGGTAGGCAGAACTTCAAGAAATGATCTCAGAGGACCCATGGCCTCTACAGCTCAGACAAGATCTGCTGCAGCAGGGGCCATGTCTGTTCCAAGACTTACCGCGGCTGCGTTTGACGGCATGGCGGTTGAACACCGGATCCTGAAGGAAAAGGGCATTCCGGAGGAAGTCATTCCTACGCTGATCAAAGCCAGGAAGGATGTGACCGCAAAACATTATCACCGTATATGGCGAAAATATGTTGCTTGGTGTGAGGCCAGGAAGACCCCAACGGAGGAATTTCAACTGGGTCGATTCCTGCACTTCCTACAGTCAGGGGTGACTATGGGCCTCAAATTGGGGTCCATTAAGGTCCAGATTTCGGCTCTGTCGATTTTCTTCCAAAAAAAACTGGCTTCACTGCCTGAAGTTCAGACTTTTGTTAAAGGAGTGCTGCATATTCAGCCCCCTTTTGTGCCTCCAGTGGCACCTTGGGATCTCAACGTGGTGTTGGATTTCCTTAAGTCGCATTGGTTTGAGCCACTTAAAACCGTGGAGCTAAAATATCTCACATGGAAAGTGGTCATGCTGTTGGCCCTGGCTTCGGCCAGGCGTGTGTCAGAGTTGGCGGCTTTGTCATGTAAAAGCCATTATCTGATTTTCAATATGGATAGGGCGGAATTGAGGACTCGTCCCCAATTTCTTCCTAAGGTGGTTTCAGCGTTTCATTTGAACCAACCTATTGTGGTGCCTGCGGCTACTCGGGACTTGGAGGATTCCAAGTTGCTGGATGTAGTCAGGGCCCTGAAAATGTATGTTTCCAGAACGGCTGGAGTCAGGAAAACTGACTCGCTATTTATCCTGTACGCACCCAACAAGCTGGGTGCTCCTGCTTCATAGCAGACTATTGCTCGCTGGATCTGTAGCAAAATTCAGCTTGCACATTCTGCGGCTGGACTGCCGCATCCTAGATCAGTGAAAGCCCATTCCACGAGGAAGATGGGCTCTTCTTGGGCGGCTGCCCGAGGGGTCTCGGCTTTGCAACTTTGCCGAGCAGCTACTTGGTCGGGGTCAAACACATTTGCAAGATTCTACAAGTTTGACACCCTGGCTGAGGAGGACCTAGAGTTCGCTCATTCGGTGCTGCAGAGTCATCCGCACTCTCCCGCCCATTTGGGAGCTTTGGTATAATCCCAATGGTCCTTACGGAGTCCCAGCATCCACTTAGGACGTTAGAGAAAATAAGATTTTACTCACCGGTAAATCTATTTCTCGTAGTCCGTAGTGGATGCTGGGCGCCCATCCCAAGTGCGGATTGTCTGCAATACTTGTATATAGTTATTGTTTAACTAAAGTGTTATTGTTGAGAGCCATCTGTTGAGAGGCTCCGTTGTATTTCATACTGTTAACTGGGTATAGTATCACGAGTTGTACGGTGTGATTGGTGTGGCTGGTATGAGTCTTACCCGGGATTCAAAATCCTTTCCTTATTGTGTCAGCTCTTCCGGGCACAGTATCCTAACTGAGGTCTGGAGGAGGGTCATAGAGGGAGGAGCTAGTGCACACCAGGTAGTCCTAAAGCTTTCTTTAGTTGTGCCCAGTCTCCTGCGGAGCCGCTATTCCCCATGGTCCTTACGGAGTCCCAGCATCCACTACGGACTATGAGAAATAGATTTACCGGTGAGTAAAATCTTATTTTCCACTACTAAGCACGGGTCGCAGCCGGGAGCCTGACACGTGCTACCCGGCTGCAGACCGTGCTCAGCCCCCTTTCCCACTGCACTCACCAACCCGGTATATTGCTGGGTTAGTGAGGCTGCTAGTGACGTGGCAGGGGCGGCGCTGGGAGATTACATGATCTCCCAGCGCCGCCCTTCCATACAGTGTAAATGGGAACCGTGTTGCATTGACATGGCTTCCGTTTACACTACAACCCTACCTGGATCATTCCCGTGTCCTACCCAGGTAGCTACCTGGGTAGGATTCATGGCTCACTTGATCCGGGTTTTTGCAGGGGGACCCTTTTCCACTAGCAAAAAACACGGGTAAATGCGCGCCCCCATGCATTTACCCGTGTTTTTGGAGCTAGTGGAAAAGGGGTATAAGTGAAAAAGTTGCATTTTCATTATTTTATAAGACTTCTACTGTAAAATGTGGTTGTGGAGAAAGAACGTTCTCCTATGCAGGCCAAACTTTCTGTTTTTACATTTCTAGATTAGACGGATGCTGCAGGAAACATTGTGAAGCCTTAGGGGTTAACGCTGCTGTGCATTTTCGCACAGCAGGCGATTAATGCGCACGTGCGTCACCAAACAACAACAGGCATCGCCGGTCACCGACAGGCTGGTGCAAAAATTCCAATTGCACAGCCATTCGCAAGCTGATAGACAGGAAGAGGCCGTTTGTGGGAGTGTTAGGGAAAACGTGTCCCAAGTGTTTTCAGGGTGGGTGTCAGAGTTGCCGACTTCTGGGCTGCTCTCTCCGGGAGAGAGCAGCCCGTCGGCTCAGCAGGGGGGGGGGGGGCGGGCCTGAGATGCCGTGCAGGGGGCGGACCAGAGGCGTAATGGGGGCGGGGCTTCTGACGGCATCGTTTAAGCCACGCCCCCTGCTGTGTAATGCCGCTATTACCGGCATTATACAGCAGGGGGCGTGGTTACGATGACGCAATTCAACAAGAATCGCGTCATCACCTGCCCGGACCGCCCACTTTACTCGTTAAGTGGGCGGCCGGGCAGAGGGGGACCCCTGTGACCGGGAGACTTGCCTGCTCTTCCGGGGGGCCGGGAGGGTCACCCGTTTTTCGGGAGCCTCCCGCCCATTCCGGGAGGGTAGGCAAGTATGGTGGGTGTGCGACGTAATTTCCATTCTTAATCAGCCCATTCTGATCGCACTGTAGGAGGCCCCCATCCACTAGTCAGATTTGGGCAGTTTTCTTCAGATTTCGATGCATCTGACCGTCATATCTGAAGAAAAGTGTCACATCGGATGGCTCTTCAGATCCAATGCTCACTCCCGTGTCAGATATGTCTGAACTACAGATCTCTGAGGCTGCCCCAACTATTTATCTGAATCTGAAGAAAACAGGTGCACATCGGATTGTTTTTTTACTTCAGATGTATCTGATCAGATTCATCTGAAGCGTCACTTGACTGGCATCTCCCTGACCACGCCCACCTATCAAGAGGGGGAACAGCGGCAGCAGCAGCATCAGATCAATCACATGTAGCATGTGTGCATCAGATATATCTGATGCGATCTGGCACATGATATATCGCATCAGATATATCTGAAGTGAATGTAATGAAAATTAAAGCCAGGGTCTGATCCGATTCCCGGGACGCTCCCGGGAGAGTTCAAGAGAAATCTGATGCTATCTGCAGTGGATGGCCAAAGAGCCTGATTCAGATCTGATCGCAGCAGCAAATTTGTTAGCTAATGGGCAAAACCATGTGCACTGCAGGTGTGGCAGATATAACATTTGCAGAGAGATTAATGGGCCCTACACACTGGCCGATATTTTGAAAGATATGAACGATCTCGTTCATAAATGAACGAGATCTCGTTCATATCTTTCAGTGTGGAGACTTAAGCGATGAACGATGTGCGGCCCCGCGCTCGTTCATCGCTGGTCTCCTGTCGGCTGTGCATGCAGGCCAATATGGACGATCTCGTCCATATTTGCCTGCACGTCTATGGAGCCGGGTGACGGGGGGAGTGAAGAAGCTTCACTCCCCCCGTCACTGCCCCCCCCGCCGCCGGGTCGCTCGTCGGCCGTATCGGCCGTCGGGCACCTCGGCCAGTGAGTAGGGCCCATTAGATTTGGGTGGGTTATTTTGTTTCTGTGCAGGGTAAATATTGGCTGCTTTATTTCTACACTGCAATTTAGATTTCAGTTTGAACCCACCACACCCAAATCTAACTCTCTCTGCACATGTTATATCTGACCTCCTGCAGTGCACGTGGTTTTGCCCAACTGCTAACAAATTTGCTGCTGCGATCAGATCTGAATTAGGCACAAAGTCCTGGGCTGCGCAAAGAAGAAAAATCATTCACTGGTGTGTGAGGTGCGAACGGATTTGCAGCTGTCCGCTGACTGAGGGGTTTGTAGCAGCTCGGCGTACACAAGCGATCGCACACTAGCACGGCGAATATACACTCCCCTTGGGCGGCGATCTGATCGCAGGACTACAATTTTAGCAGCCAAGCGATCAGGTCTCCCCCTTAATGCCCTAGCATAAAATGTACAATACAAGCAGCTACATACTGCAGCAAATGTAAATAAGATCATCTGTGGTTCTGTCATCCTACATGTACATACTGTATATTAACATCACCTGTGTATTATGGGACTGGTTTCTGAGTCTGTAGCAAAAAGCGTAAGAAACTTTGGACCATGGGATTCACAGATGTTCGCAGTGCCGATATTGACGGAGTCGGGCGATAATCAACCAACTGCACGTGTCACAGACACACTGCGCACGTGCCAAGGGGCGATGTGGCTCGCAAGATTCCTCCGCAAAGTGATTGTCAGGGACCATTTGGGGGACGTTATGGGGAATGCCGGCAAAAACACATGCAAGTCGTTAATATTTTATGGGGTGTGTCTCAACCTATTAATGCGATCCCATACACAGAAAACATGGCATCAACATCTCAGTTCCTGTGGGCTACATGCAAAGCAGCCAGTATTTATCCTGCATGCAAAAGCAATAAATGTATTTGCTCCCCTTGCATTGCAACGTGGTTTGTTCCAGGCGCAAAGTTACTTGTTTTGTTTTTTTAAAGCTTCACTCCCTCTCAGAATCAGCCCATATATGTATATTTCTGCTGCGGGGTACACTGGGCTCCACAGGGAATAACATTGGGGTGTAGAGTAGGATCTTGATCCGAGGCACCAACAAGCTAAAAGCTTTGACTGTTCCCAGAATGCATAGCGCCACCTCCTCTATACTCTATAACCCCACCTCCGTGCACAGGAGCTCAGTTTTGTAGTTGATGCCAAGCAGTGCAGGCATACAACAGGTGGGCTTCTCCAGCAGCCCACAGAAGAGCTTTTTTAAGTGAAAAATTAAGACTTCAAGGGCTGCAGCAGAGACACTGTGAGTGTTAGCTGTCAGTTAGACATCTCCTGCTGCAGCTCCATCACCTCCCCCAGCGGCGCTGTATACTCCCGCGCCCTGGTTGCCGGGTACCTACAGCAGAGGCTCCGGTTTTCATCTGTCAGTCACACACCCCACCGCAGCTCTCCAGGATCGCGTGGCCGCACTCAGGGAGGAGGTAAGTGGCGCGGGCAGTGGGAAGCAGGCAGCGCGCTGGTTTGGCCACTGGTAGTACAGGGACCCCACTAGACTACCAGGATAAGGGCACAGGTCGGTTTTACTAAAAACTGTTTACTATAAAGCCCGCAGTACCCAGTGGTGAAGTCCAGCTAGGGGATAAAGCTTTGACCTGTAGCCCCTCTCCCAGCCCCAGGGCGCCATTTAGAGTAAATGTTCCCGCCCTGGAGCTGCATATCTCTCTCCCTCATTCCCTGTCAGCGTTTGGGTGCCATTGGGACAAGCTGAGCTGATCCTGGGACTGTTTGGGCAAATCCTCCTCTGTAAAGCCGCCTGCATGTCAGCGCTGTGCATTTTACAGGACACCTAAGTATTCTACATGTCTGCTGACAGTGTTAATTAAGAAATAGTGCATTTAGTCAGGGTTATATAGTACAAGTACCCTGTGATATACATCCAGTCTTTACTGTGCATTGATATATCTATTGAGTGTATAGCTATACTTAGTACTACTATGTATTGCTAGTCCAGTGCAGTTTTATTGCATGTCATAATTTCTGCATTGTACAATGTGACTATGTGTGTGTGCATATAGCTGCTGTGTGACCTCCATTTCGTGTATCTCACTCAGATTGCTATCCCTATATTCTGTAACCTGAGGGGGCTAGATGCGTCAGGGTTATATTTAATATAGGTGTTTCACAAGATATACTTATTGTGTATTTTTCTCTGTGATTTGTTTAGTCACCATATACCTCTGGAACTCTCTGTGTGTGCTAATACTTTACACAGGGGTTCTTGTCAGGTGTTGGGCTGCTGATATTGTACTGTGTTGCCTTGAATTGAGCTTTCAGATATGTCAGCTACAAGGGGTGACGGAGCTGGGGCTGATCCCACAGTGCATGGTGGTGACGCTGCAGAAACGTTTGAGGAAAATATAGCAGCAGAGGGTTCAGGTTCTGGGGTTTCCTTACCCCCCAGTGGGACCATAGCAACGGGGGTTCAAAAAGATCCACATTACTGAATACGCTGGTAACTAGACTAACACCCCCTATGGGACCTCCTGTGCCAGTACAACCACTTATGGTCCCTGCGGTTAATCGGTCATGGGCAGATCAACTGTCCACTCAGTTACAGCAATTGAACAAATCACTGACTAAACAGAAATCTCACCCTCGTCTACCTAAGACCAAGGGGTCCTCTAAGCGGGCCATTACTTCCTCACAATCCACCAACGTCCCAGACACCTCGTCTGATGAGGATGGCGTATATACTGACCACACAGACACTGATTCTGATGCGTCTGATGGCGAATCTGTTTCACAGGTGGATGTTCCTGACTTGTTGGAGGCTATCAGGTTAATCCTTCAAATTACTGATGACCCAGAGCCTGATACTGCCCATAAGAAACCGGACAGATTTAAACATCAGAAAGTGGTTAAACAAGTTTACCTCACTCTGACCATTTAGTTGACATACGTCAGGAATGCTGGGAAAATCCAGGAAAGAAATTCACACCTCACAAGAAGATGCTGGCTCGCTATCCCCTCACGGCGGAGCTAAGTATAAATTGGGAGACACCCCCGCCAGTGGATTCGCAGGTGGCGCGGCAGGTGGTATCCTCAGCTCTGCCTGTAACAACCGTCACGTCTCTGAAAGAACTGACGGATAAGCATGTGGAGGGTTGTTGAAAGGCAATTTACACCCTAGCTGGTGCTGCGCATCGGCCCACCATTGCAGCGATTTGGGCTGCAGAGGCTATTTAAGCGTGGGCTCAGGAGTTGGAAGCTGAGCTGCCTTCCAACGTTTCTGATCATGCTAGACAATGTCTGTCGTATATTGTCACAGCTTCTCATTACATTAAGGAGGTGGCTTCTGATGCCAGTATTCTGGCAGCCAAGGCTTCTACTACGTCCATTTTGGCTCGCCAGATTCTCTGGTTGCGGGCCTGGTCTGTGGATCTGAACTCTAAGAAAAATGTGGAAGTGCTCCCTTTTAAGGGAGAGATTCTTTTTGGAGAAGACCTCAACAAGATAGTGGCTGACTTAGCTTCTGCTAAAACAGCTTGTCTACCTAGTACTGCTCCTTCGGTATCTAAGGCTAAGAGTACTTCCTTTCGCTCCTTTTGTCCTTCAGGGAAAGCAAAGGGTCAGGCGTACCCGAAACAGGCTCGCACTTCCAAACCCACTAAGCCCAAACCTAAACAGGCCTGGGCTGCCCGTCAGCCTGCTTCCAAAACTGACAAGCCTGCTGCATGATGAGGCGGGCATCCCTCTGGGGGATCCCAGGGTCGGGGGACGACTTCTAGGGTTTTCCCAGGAATGGTTGAAGACCACTTCAGATGCCTGGGTACAGGAAGTCGTCACTCGAGGTTACACCATATCTTTCAAGAATCGTCCCCCTCATCGATTTTGCCTGAAGGACGTCCCTTTGGATCAGGTGAAGGCAAAGACTCTTCATTCCGTGGTACAGTCCCTCCTGGACACAGGAGTGGTAGTACAGGTGCCTCTGGCTCAGAGAGGCAAGGGGTACTATTCACCGCTGTTCTTAATCCTGAAACCGAATAGGTACTCTCTGCCCATTCTCAACCTCAAGTCCTTGAACAACTTTGTGAGGGTCTCCAAATTTCGTATGGAAACTCTTCGCTCTATTGTTCTGGCCTTGGAACCTGGGGATATTCCCATTGCAATGTTGCATCAGCAGTACCTGAGGTTTGTGGTTGGCAACCTCCATTACCAATTTTGGGTGTTACCTTTTGGTTTGACCACGGCTCCACGGGTCTTCACCAAGGTCATGTCTGTAATGACGACTGTGCTCCGCCGTCAAGGGGTCAAGATCCTGCCGTATCTGGACGAATTGTTGATCCTGGTGAATTCCCCAGAAATTCTCCTGCGCCATCTGGATCTGACTATACAGTTTCTGCATGCCCACGGGTGGCTCATCAACTGGAAGAAATCTTCCCTGGTCCCTTCTCAGAGCATGGTGCACCTGGGGGCATTGTCGGACACTCACAACCAGCGGCTGTTCTTGTCTCACGAGAAAGTCCTGAAGCTTCAGAACAGAATTCGATGCTTCCTATCTCGTCCACAAGCGTCGATACATTCGGCAATGCAAGTGCTAGGTCTCATGGTGTCGGCTTCGACATGGTGGAGTACGCTCATTTCCATTCCCGCCCTCTGCAAAAGCTGATTCTTGCCAGGTGGGACGGCCTGCCTCACTGGATCAGGTCGCAAATGATCTCTTTGTCTAAGGAGGTCTGTCTGTCACTAAGATGGTGGCTGCAGGACCATCGATTGAGCAGGGGTCGTCCCTTCTGGATCTCACTGGGTCCTTCGGACAACGGATGCCAGTCTGAGGGGTTGGGGCGCGGTGTTGAAGCAACACTCCCTTCAGGGTCGGTGGACCAGGGAGGAGTCTCTCCCAAAAAACATTCTGGAACTGCCGACGGTGTTCAACTCATTGAACTTGGCCCAGCATTTAATACAGAACAGACCTGTTCAAGTACAGTCGGACAACGCCACCACGGTGGCGTACATCAATCATCGAGGCGGCACTCGAAGCCGCATGGCAATGAGGGAAGTATCAAGGATTGGCGGAGTGGGCGGAACACCATCTGCCAGCCATATCGGCAGTATTCATTCCGGGGGTCCTAAACTGGGAAGCGGAATTTCTCAGTCGTCAGGACGTACATGCCGGAGAGTGGAGCCTTCATCCAGAAGTGTTTCAACTACTCGTGGACAGGTGAAGTCTTCCAGATGTGGACCTAATGGCGTCTCGACACAATCACAAGGTTCCGGTCTTCGGAGCAAGGACAGGGGATCCTCAAGCAGCGTTCGTGGACACACTGGCAATTCCATTGAACTTTCAGCTGCCATACGTGTTACCTCCGGTGTCACTCCTGCCCAGAGTAATAAGGAAGTTCAAGCAAGAAGGAGGAATCCTACTTCTGATCGCTCCCGCGTGGCCCAGATGGCATTGGTTCTCAGACCTTCAGGGTCTCTCAATAGAGCGTCCCCTTCTACTTCCACAGTGCCCGGATCTCCTCGTTCAGGGCCCCTGTGTGTATCAGGATTTAGCCCGGTTGGCTTTGATGGCGTAGCTCTTGAAGCTTCCGTCCTGAGGGCCACAAGGATTTTCTGAGGCGGTCATTCAAACCATGTTGAGGGCCCGGAAACCAGCTTCTGCTCGGATTTATCATAGGGTCTGGAATTCTTACTTTGCTTGGTGCGCCACTAATAATCATGACACTTACAAGTTTAGTACGGCCAAACTTTTGGCCTTTCTACAACAAGGCCTGGACTTGGGCTTCGTCCGGCCTCCATCAAGGTTCATATTTATGCCTTGTTGGTTTGGTTTCAGAGAAAAATTGTGACTTTACCTGATGTTCATACGTTCACTCAGTGTGTTGCGGATTCAACCTCCTTATGTCCAGCGTGTGGCTCCTTGGGGCTTGTCTGTGGTTCTGGAGGCATTGCCAGGGTCTTCGTTTGAGCCTCTTGAATATGCAGACCTTATGTGGCTTTCTCTCAAGGTATTGTTTCTGCTGGCTATTGCCTCTGCTAGACAGGTGTCGGATCTGGGTGCCTTGTCTTGTAGGTCCCCATATCTGATTTTCCACCATGACCGGGCAGTTCTTAGAACACGACCCGGGTACTTACCTAAGGTGGTGTCTTCTTTCCACCTTAATCAGGAGATCGTGGTTCCGGCCTTTGCCTCTCCTGGCTTGTCTTCCGAAGTGCGTTCTTTGGATGTGGTACGAGCTCTCCGTATCTATGTGAAGAGAACTGCATTCCTTCGGAAGTCTGATTCTCTGTTTGTACTGTTTGGTTTTCACAAACGTGTCTGGCCTGCTCACAAGCAGACCATGGCCAGATGGATTAGAATGGTAAAGAAAAGAACAAAATTGGGCGCTGATGTTTTAATCAAACGCTAGCCGCATGTTCCTGGGGCCTGGTTCTTATGCCACCAATTAAATATAACAAGAAAGAACAAAAAAACTTTGCAACTGCGCTTAGCATTTAATTTTAGCTTTTTATTCTTTACCACAATAAAATATAAAAATATATAAAAATGTATATAATTATACAATTACCGGCCAGATTTCTTTGTAATATACAAATCAAGACATAAAACATTTAGTGTATCCAAAATATGCATCTGTTGCCCATAGAGAATTTTTCCTCCTAAAAACATATATTTAAATCTTAATGCACATAAGGGAACTCCACTAATTGAGAGAAACTGCCTTTGTGACTCCTATAACTTCGCAGGCGTCCCTGCAATATAGGATATCTCGTAAACTGTCCGTTTTAATTATGTGAGGGAAAGAGAATGGTACGTTGCTACCTCAGTCACTCTTTATGAGCTGTCCCAAAGATCGCAGGTGCCAGCACAATATTTGTTGGACAGATCTTATATACTGTATCCTTCCTTTTAGCAACGGAGTATCTCAGCAGTCTCTACATACAATGTAGGGGAGTTCAGGTGTCAGAGTGTCCATATATCAGCACAACGACATTCTCAATGCGGTTATATCAAGCTGTGTATGAGGAAGCCGCCGAGGACACATGAAGGCGGAGAAACGCGTATGTGAACAAGTGAGTTTATAGCCGGCCGGCTAATTTAACTTTTCCAGGAAGCGCCTGCTGTCTCCACTTTATTACTCTACTCAGTACCCGGATACCCGGACCCCAGTGCTAAGGGGGAATAAGGAGTACGCTCCCTGATCTGAGTTTATCTACAATTTAATTAGAGGCAGATGCGGCACCTGGGGTTAGAGGGAGGATTGCATTATCAGCTTGATATAACTGCATTGAGAATGTCGTTGTGCTGATATATGGACACTCTGACACCTGAACTCCCCTACATTGTATGTAGAGACTGCTGAGATACTCCGTTGCTAAAAGGAAGGATACAGTATATAAGATCTGTCCAACAAATATTGTGCTGGCACCTGCGATCTTTGGGACAGCTCATAAAGAGTGACTGAGGTAACAACGTACCATTCTCTTTCCCTCTCATAATTAAAACGGACAGTTTACGAGATATCCTATATTGCAGGGACGCCTGCGAAGTTATAGGAGTCACAAAGGCAGTTTCTCTCAATTAGTGGAGTTCCCTTATGTGCATTAAGATTTAAATATATGTTTTTAGGAGGAAAATTTCTCTATGGGCAACAGATGCATATTTTGGATACACTAAATGTTTTATGTCTTGATTTGTATATTACAAAGAAATCCGGCCGGTAATTGTATAATTATATACATTTTTATATATTTTTATATTTTATTGTGGTAAAGAATAAAAAGCTAAAATTAAATGCTAAGCGCAGTTCCAAAGTTTTTTTGTTCTTTTGGATTAGAATGGTGATTGCACATGCTTATGTACAGGCTGGCATTCCAGCTCCTGCTACCATCAAGGCCCATTCTACTCGGTCTGTTGGACCTTCTTGGGCGACCCACTGTGGTGCGACACTTGAACAATTGTGCAGGGTGGCCACGTGGTCCTCAGTGAACACGTTCATAAGGTTCTATGCCTTCAATACTTCCACCTCCCAGGATGCTTCCTTTGGATACCGGGTTCTTGTGCCCCCTACAGTGCGTCCCCTCCCATGAGAAACTGCTTTAGGACATCCCCAATGTCATTCCCTGTGGAGCGCAGCAGAAAATGAGATTTATGGTAAGAACTGACCGTTGTTAAATCTCTTTCTGTGAGGTACACTGGGTCCACAGGGCGCCCACCCTGATGCACTTAGCTTCTTTGGGTTGGTATGGCATTAGCCGCTGATACCTTCTCCTGTCGTGAGAATGTGGTGTATGTGGCTACTAACGGTTATCGTCTCTTTTACCTGCTACTGCATTGGACTGGTTGACAAAAACTGAGCTCCTGTGCACGGAAGCGGGGTTATAGAGGAGGCGGCACTATGCATTCTGGGAACAGTCAAAGCTTTTAGCCTGTTGGTGCCTCGGATCAAGATCCTACTATACACGCCAATGTCATTCCCTGTGGAGCCCAGTGTACCTCGCAGAAAGAGATTTAACAACGGTAAGGTCTTACCATAAATCTTGTTTTTATGACAAGTATCAGCTGTAAAGACAATGGCTCTCATTGAGATATGGGGGGCTCATTCCGAGTTGATCGTAGCTGTGC
Source organism: Pseudophryne corroboree (assembly GCF_028390025.1). NCBI lineage: Eukaryota > Metazoa > Chordata > Amphibia > Anura > Myobatrachidae > Pseudophryne > Pseudophryne corroboree. The sequence continues at coordinate 442,499,862 of NC_086451.1, forward strand.
TAAATTTAGCTACGATCATGAACTTAGACATGCGGGGGGACGCCCAGCACAGGGCTAGTCCACCTCGCATTTCCCTCCCCCCCCCTGCACAAATACAAAAGCATCGCACAGCGGCGATGCTCTTGTATTTGTGAAGTAACTCCCCCATGGTTGGAGATGCTATCACTTCCTTGGAAGCAGCGGTGATAGTGCTGTATGGTGGTGCAGCAGGAGCCATCTATTACACACAGATGCCTCCGTTATTACAAATGGAGGCCATCACCCCGTCCCCCAGACTGCAGCAGACTGTCAATCGCTGACAGTCTGCTGCAGCTTTGCATCCTGTGTTGCAGGACTTGTTTGCAGTGATGGGCGCAGCTTCAACCACATCTAAATCAGGCCCAATGGCAGAGTGTCACACACGTCCATTTTGAAAGCAGATGTTGTGCCTTTTTTTCTCGCACTGCGTGTGTCGGAGACTGCATAAGCAATATTTAGCAACTGTAGACAATACAGAGTCGTTTGCATCTCAGCCACAGCCCCATCTGCTGAACCAGTTATACACCTTGCACAAATGTACGCTAATAGCGATAAAGGCTACTTTCACTACTGACAACATTGGCCACATAGATGCTTTCAGGAGATCATCATCTGTGAGCAATATGGCCAACTTCAATCTGGTCCAATGAGTTCTGTTGCCATCATCTCAGGCGGGAGGCCGGGAGCAGTACGCTATGGTACACTACACAGAGGGGGACAGATAAGGTGATGTGACTGTGTATGGAGGGATGAGGGAGCAGTACGCTATGGTACACAGAGGGGGACAGATAAGGTGATGTGACTGTGTATGGAGGGATAGAGAGTAGTACACTATGGTACACAGAGGGGACAGATAAGGTGATGTGACTGTGTATGGAGGGATGAGGGAGCAGTACGCTATGGTACACAGAGGGGACAGATAAGGTGATGTGACTGTGTATGGAGGGATGAGGGAGCAGTACACTATGGTATACAGAGGGGACAGATAAGGTGATGTGACTGTGTATGGAGGGATGAGGGAGCAGTACGCTATGGTACACAGAGGGGACAGATAAGGTGATGTGACTGTGTATGGAGGGATGAGGGAGCAGTACGCTATGGTACATAGAGGGGACAGATAAGGTGATGTGACTGTGTATGGAGGGATAGAGAGCAGTACGCTATGGTACACAGAGAGGACAGATAAGGTGATGTGACTGTGTATGGAGGGATAGAGAGCAGTACACTATGGTACACAGAGGGGACAGATAAGGTGATGTGACTGTGTATGGAGGGATGAGGGAGCAGTACACTATGGTACACAGAGGGGACAGATAAGGTGATGTGACTGTGTATGGAGGGATGAGGGAGCAGTATGCTATGGTACACAGAGGGGACAGATAAGGTGATGTGACTGTGTATGGAGGGATGAGGGAGCAGTATGCTATGGTACACAGAGGGGACAGATAAGGTGATGTGACTGTGTATGGAGGGATGAGGGAGCAGTATGCTATGGTACACAGAGGGGACAGATAAGGTGATGTGACTGTGTATGGAGGGATGAGGGAGCAGTATGCTATGGTACACAGAGGGGACAGATAAGGTGATGTGACTGTGTATGGAGGGATGAGGGAGCAGTACGCTATGGTACACAGAGGGGACAGATAAGGTGATATGACTGTGTATGGAGGGATAGAGAGCAGTACGCTATGGTACACAGAGGGGACAGATAAGGTGATGTGACTGTATGGAGGGATGAGGAAGCAGTACGCCATGGTACACAGAGGGGGACAGATAAGGTGATGTGACTGTGTATGGAGGGATGAGGGAGCAGTACGCTATGGTACACAGAGGGGGACAGATAAGGTGATGTGACTGTGTATGGAGGGATGAGGGAGCAGTACGCTATGGTACACAGAGGGGACAGATAAGGTGATGTGACTGTGTATGGAGGGATGAGGGAGCGGTACGCTATGGTACACAGAGGGGACAGATAAGGTGATGTGACTGTGTTTGGAGGGATGAAGGAGCAGTATGCTATGGTACACAGAGGGGACAGATAAGGTGATGTGACTGTGTATGGAGGGATGAGGGAGCAGTATGCTATGGTACACAGGGGACAGATAAGGTGATATGACTGTGTATGGAGGAATGAGGAAGCAGTACCCTATGGTACACAGAGGGGACAGATATGGTGATGTGACTGCGTATGGAGGGAAGAGGGAGCAGTACACTATGGTACACAGAGGGGGACAGATAAGGTGATGTGAAAGTGTATGGAGGGATAGAGAGTAGTACGCTATGGTACACAGTGGAGACAGATTAGGTGATGTGACTGTGTATGGAGGGATGAGGGAGCAGTACGCTATGGTACACAGAGGGGACAGATAAGGTGATGTGACTGTGTATGGAGGGATGAGGAAGCAGTACACTATGGCACACAGAGGGGACAGATAAGGTGATGTGACTGTGTATGGAGGGATGAAGGAGCAGTACGCTATGGTACACAGAGGGAACAGATAAGGTGATGTGACTGTGTATGGAGGGATGAGGGAGCAGTATGCTATGGTACACAGGGGACAGATAAGGTGATATGACTGTGTATGGAGGAATGAGGAAGCAGTACCCTATGGTACACAGAGGGGACAGATATGGTGATGTGACTGCGTATGGAGGGAAGAGGGAGCAGTACACTATGGTACACAGAGGGGGACAGATAAGGTGATGTGACTGTGTATGGAGGGATAGAGAGCAGTACACTATGGTACACAGAGGGGACAGATAAGGTGATGTGACTGTGTATGGAGGAAGAGAGAGCAGTACGCTATTGTACACAGAGGGGACAGATAAGGTGATGTGACTGTGTATGGAGGGATGAGGGTGCAGTATGCTATGGTACACAGGGGACAGATAAGGTGATGTGACTGTGTATGGAGGGACAGAGAGCAGTACGCTATGGTACACAGAGGGGACAGATAAGGTGATGTGACTGTGTATGGAGGGATAGAGAGTAGTACGCTATGGTACACAGTGGAGACAGATAAGGTGATGTGACAGTGTATGGAGGGATGAGGGAGCAGTACGCTATGGTACACAGAGGGGACAGATAAGGTGATGTGACTGTGTATGGAGGGATGAGGGAGCAGTATGCTATGGTACACAGAGGGGACAGATAAGGTGATGTGACTGTGTATGGAGGGATGAAGGAGCAGTACGCTATGGTACACAGAGGGGACAGATAAGGTGATGTGACTGTGTATGGAGGGATGAAGGAGCAGTACGCTATGGTACACAGAGGGGACAGATAAGGTGATGTGACTGTGTATGGAGGGATAGAGAGTAGTACGCTATGGTACACAGTGGAGACAGATAAGGTGATGTGACAGTGTATGGAGGGATGAGGGAGCAGTACGCTATGGTACACAGAGGGGACAGATAAGGTGATGTGACTGTGTATGGAGGGATGAGGGTGCAGTATGCTATGGTACACAGGGGACAGATAAGGTGATGTGACTGTGTATGGAGGGACAGAGAGCAGTACGCTATGGTACACAGAGGGGACAGATAAGGTGATGTGACTGTGTATGGAGGGATAGAGAGCAGTACACTATGGTACACAGAGGGGACAGATAAGGGGATGTGACTGTGTATGGAGGGATAGAGAGCAGTACGCTATGGTACACAGAGGGGACAGATAAGGTGATGTGACTGTGTATGGAGGGATGAGGGAGCAGTACACTATGGCACACAGAGGGGACAGATAAGGTGATGTGACTGTGTATGGAGGGATAAGGGAGCAGTATGCTATGGTACACAGAGGGGACAGATAAGGTGATGTGACTGTGTATGGAGGGATGAGGGTGCAGTATGCTATGGTACACAGGGGACAGATAAGGTGATGTGACTGTGTATGGAGGGACAGAGAGCTGTACGCTATGGTACACAGAGGGGACAGATAAGGTGATGTGACTGTGTATGGAGGGATAGAGAGCAGTACACTATGGTACACAGAGGGGACAGATAAGGTGATATATCTGTGTATGGAGGGATGAGGGAGCAGTACGCTATGGTACACAGAGGGGACAGATAAGGTGATGTGACAGTGTATGGAGGGATGAGGGAGCAGTACGATATGGTACACAGAGGGGACAGATAAGGTGATGTGACTGTGTATGGAGGGATGAGGGAGTAGTACACAGAGGGGACAGATAAGGTGATGTGACTGTGTATGGAGGGATGAGGAAGCAGTACGCTATGGTACACAGAGGGGACAGATAAGGTGATATGTCTGTGTATGGAGGGATGAGGGAGCAGTACGCTATGGTACACAGAGGGGACAGATAAGGTGATGTGACTGTGTATGGAGGGATGAGGGAGCAGTACGCTATGGTACACAGAGGGGACAGATAAGGTGATGTGACTGTGTATGGAGGGAGAGAGAGCAGTACGCTATTGTACACAGAGGGGACAGATAAGGTGATGTGACTGTGTATGGAGGGATGAGGGAGCAGTATGCTATGGTACACAGGGGACAGATAAGGTGATGTGACTGTGTATGGAGGGACAGAGAGCAGTACGCTATGGTACACAGAGTGGACAGATAAGGTGATGTGACTGTGTATGGAGGGATAGAGAGCAGTACACTATGGTACACAGAGGTGACAGATAAGGTGATGTGACTGTGTATGGAGGGATGAGGGAGCGGTACGCTATGGTACACAGAGGGGACAGATAAGGTGATGTGACTGTGTATGGAGGGATGAAGGAGCAGTATGCTATGGTACACAGAGGGGACAGATAAGGTGATGTGAAAGTGTATGGAGGGATAGAGAGTAGTACGCTATGGTACACAGTGGAGACAGATTAGGTGATGTGACTGTGTATGGAGGGATGAGGGAGCAGTACGCTATGGTACACAGAGGGGACAGATAAGGTGATGTGACTGTGTATGGAGGGATGAGGAAGCAGTACACTATGGCACACAGAGGGGACAGATAAGGTGATGTGACTGTGTATGGAGAGATGAAGGAGCAGTACGCTATGGTACACAGAGGGAACAGATAAGGTGATGTGACTGTGTATGGAGGGATGAGGGAGCAGTATGCTATGGTACACAGGGGACAGATAAGGTGATATGACTGTGTATGGAGGAATGAGGAAGCAGTACCCTATGGTACACAGAGGGGACAGATATGGTGATGTGACTGCGTATGGAGGGAAGAGGGAGCAGTACACTATGGTACACAGAGGGGGACAGATAAGGTGATGTGACTGTGTATGGAGGGATAGAGAGCAGTACACTATGGTACACAGAGGGGACAGATAAGGTCATGTGACTGTGTATGGAGGAAGAGAGAGCAGTACGCTATTGTACACAGAGGGGACAGATAAGGTGATGTGACTGTGTATGGAGGGATGAGGGTGCAGTATGCTATGGTACACAGGGGACAGATAAGGTGATGTGACTGTGTATGGAGGGACAGAGAGCAGTACGCTATGGTACACAGAGGGGACAGATAAGGTGATGTGACTGTGTATGGAGGGATAGAGAGTAGTACGCTATGGTACACAGTGGAGACAGATAAGGTGATGTGACAGTGTATGGAGGGATGAGGGAGCAGTACGCTATGGTACACAGAGGGGACAGATAAGGTGATGTGACTGTGTATGGTGGGATGAGGGATCTATATGCTATGGTACACAGAGAGGACAGATAAGGTGATGTGACTGTGTATGGAGGGATGAGGGAGCAGTACGCTATGGTACACAGAGGGGACAGATAAGGTGATGTGACTGTGTATGGAGGGATGAGGGAGCAGTACGCTATGGTACACAGAGGGGACAGATAAGGGGATGTGACTGTGTATGGAGGGATAGAGAGCAGTACGCTATGGTACACAGAGGGTACAGATAAGGTGATGTGACTGTGTATGGAGGGATAGAGAGCAGTACGCTATGGTACACAGAGGTGACAGATAAGGTGATGTGACTGTGTATGGAGGGATGAGGGAGCAGTATGCTATGGTACACAGAGGGGACAGATAAGGTGATGTGACTGTGTTTGGAGGGATAGAGAGCAGTACGCTATGGTACACAGAGGGGACAGATAAGGTGATGTGACTGTGTATGGAGGGATTGAGAGCAGTACGCTATGGTACACAGAGGTGACAGATAAGGTGATGTGACTGTATGGAGGGATGAGGGAGCAGTATGCTATGGTACACAGAGGGGACAGATAAGGTGATGTGACTGTGTATGGAGGGATGAAGGAGCAGTACGCTATGGTACACAGAGGGGACAGATAAGGTGATGTGACTGTGTATGGAGGGATGAAGGAGCAGTACGCTATGGTACACAGTGGAGACAGATTAGGTGATGTGACTGTGTATGGAGGGATGAGGGAGCAGTACGCTATGGTACACAGAGGGGACAGATAAGGTGATGTGACTGTGTATGGAGGGATGAGGGAGCGGTACGCTATGGTACACAGAGGGGACAGATAAGGTGATGTGACTGTGTTTGGAGGGATGAAGGAGCAGTACACTATGGCACACAGAGGGGACAGATAAGGTGATGTGACTGTGTATGGAGGGATAAGGGAGCAGTATGCTATGGTACACAGAGGGGACAGATAAGGTGATGTGACTGTGTATGGAGGGATGAGGGTGCAGTATGCTATGGTACACAGGGGACAGATAAGGTGATGTGACTGTGTATGGAGGGACAGAGAGCTGTACGCTATGGTACACAGAGGGGACAGATAAGGTGATGTGACTGTGTATGGAGGGATAGAGAGCAGTACACTATGGTACACAGAGGGGACAGATAAGGTGATATATCTGTGTATGGAGGGATGAGGGAGCAGTACGCTATGGTACACAGAGGGGACAGATAAGGTGATGTGACAGTGTATGGAGGGATGAGGGAGCAGTACGATATGGTACACAGAGGGGACAGATAAGGTGATGTGACTGTGTATGGAGGGATGAGGGAGTAGTACACAGAGGGGACAGATAAGGTGATGTGACTGTGTATGGAGGGATGAGGAAGCAGTACGCTATGGTACACAGAGGGGACAGATAAGGTGATATGTCTGTGTATGGAGGGATGAGGGAGCAGTACGCTATGGTACACAGAGGGGACAGATAAGGTGATGTGACTGTGTATGGAGGGATGAGGGAGCAGTACGCTATGGTACACAGAGGGGACAGATAAGGTGATGTGACTGTGTATGGAGGGAGAGAGAGCAGTACGCTATTGTACACAGAGGGGACAGATAAGGTGATGTGACTGTGTATGGAGGGATGAGGGAGCAGTATGCTATGGTACACAGGGGACAGATAAGGTGATGTGACTGTGTATGGAGGGACAGAGAGCAGTACGCTATGGTACACAGAGTGGACAGATAAGGTGATGTGACTGTGTATGGAGGGATAGAGAGCAGTACACTATGGTACACAGAGGTGACAGATAAGGTGATGTGACTGTGTATGGAGGGATGAGGGAGCGGTACGCTATGGTACACAGAGGGGACAGATAAGGTGATGTGACTGTGTATGGAGGGATGAAGGAGCAGTATGCTATGGTACACAGAGGGGACAGATAAGGTGATGTGAAAGTGTATGGAGGGATAGAGAGTAGTACGCTATGGTACACAGTGGAGACAGATTAGGTGATGTGACTGTGTATGGAGGGATGAGGGAGCAGTACGCTATGGTACACAGAGGGGACAGATAAGGTGATGTGACTGTGTATGGAGGGATGAGGAAGCAGTACACTATGGCACACAGAGGGGACAGATAAGGTGATGTGACTGTGTATGGAGAGATGAAGGAGCAGTACGCTATGGTACACAGAGGGAACAGATAAGGTGATGTGACTGTGTATGGAGGGATGAGGGAGCAGTATGCTATGGTACACAGGGGACAGATAAGGTGATATGACTGTGTATGGAGGAATGAGGAAGCAGTACCCTATGGTACACAGAGGGGACAGATATGGTGATGTGACTGCGTATGGAGGGAAGAGGGAGCAGTACACTATGGTACACAGAGGGGGACAGATAAGGTGATGTGACTGTGTATGGAGGGATAGAGAGCAGTACACTATGGTACACAGAGGGGACAGATAAGGTCATGTGACTGTGTATGGAGGAAGAGAGAGCAGTACGCTATTGTACACAGAGGGGACAGATAAGGTGATGTGACTGTGTATGGAGGGATGAGGGTGCAGTATGCTATGGTACACAGGGGACAGATAAGGTGATGTGACTGTGTATGGAGGGACAGAGAGCAGTACGCTATGGTACACAGAGGGGACAGATAAGGTGATGTGACTGTGTATGGAGGGATAGAGAGTAGTACGCTATGGTACACAGTGGAGACAGATAAGGTGATGTGACAGTGTATGGAGGGATGAGGGAGCAGTACGCTATGGTACACAGAGGGGACAGATAAGGTGATGTGACTGTGTATGGTGGGATGAGGGATCTATATGCTATGGTACACAGAGAGGACAGATAAGGTGATGTGACTGTGTATGGAGGGATGAGGGAGCAGTACGCTATGGTACACAGAGGGGACAGATAAGGTGATGTGACTGTGTATGGAGGGATGAGGGAGCAGTACGCTATGGTACACAGAGGGGACAGATAAGGGGATGTGACTGTGTATGGAGGGATAGAGAGCAGTACGCTATGGTACACAGAGGGTACAGATAAGGTGATGTGACTGTGTATGGAGGGATAGAGAGCAGTACGCTATGGTACACAGAGGTGACAGATAAGGTGATGTGACTGTGTATGGAGGGATGAGGGAGCAGTATGCTATGGTACACAGAGGGGACAGATAAGGTGATGTGACTGTGTTTGGAGGGATAGAGAGCAGTACGCTATGGTACACAGAGGGGACAGATAAGGTGATGTGACTGTGTATGGAGGGATTGAGAGCAGTACGCTATGGTACACAGAGGTGACAGATAAGGTGATGTGACTGTATGGAGGGATGAGGGAGCAGTATGCTATGGTACACAGAGGGGACAGATAAGGTGATGTGACTGTGTATGGAGGGATGAAGGAGCAGTACGCTATGGTACACAGAGGGGACAGATAAGGTGATGTGACTGTGTATGGAGGGATGAAGGAGCAGTACGCTATGGTACACAGTGGAGACAGATTAGGTGATGTGACTGTGTATGGAGGGATGAGGGAGCAGTACGCTATGGTACACAGAGGGGACAGATAAGGTGATGTGACTGTGTATGGAGGGATAGAGAGCAGTACACTATGGTACACAGAGGGGACAGATAAGGTGATATATCTGTGTATGGAGGGATGAGGGAGCAGTACGCTATGGTACACAGAGGGGACAGATAAGGTGATGTGACAGTGTATGGAGGGATGAGGGAGCAGTACGATATGGTACACAGAGGGGACAGATAAGGTGATGTGACTGTGTATGGAGGGATGAGGGAGTAGTACACAGAGGGGACAGATAAGGTGATGTGACTGTGTATGGAGGGATGAGGAAGCAGTACGCTATGGTACACAGAGGGGACAGATAAGGTGATATGTCTGTGTATGGAGGGATGAGGGAGCAGTACGCTATGGTACACAGAGGGGACAGATAAGGTGATGTGACTGTGTATGGAGGGATGAGGGAGCAGTACGCTATGGTACACAGAGGGGACAGATAAGGTGATGTGACTGTGTATGGAGGGAGAGAGAGCAGTACGCTATTGTACACAGAGGGGACAGATAAGGTGATGTGACTGTGTATGGAGGGATGAGGGAGCAGTATGCTATGGTACACAGGGGACAGATAAGGTGATGTGACTGTGTATGGAGGGACAGAGAGCAGTACGCTATGGTACACAGAGTGGACAGATAAGGTGATGTGACTGTGTATGGAGGGATAGAGAGCAGTACACTATGGTACACAGAGGTGACAGATAAGGTGATGTGACTGTGTATGGAGGGATGAGGGAGCGGTACGCTATGGTACACAGAGGGGACAGATAAGGTGATGTGACTGTGTATGGAGGGATGAAGGAGCAGTATGCTATGGTACACAGAGGGGACAGATAAGGTGATGTGAAAGTGTATGGAGGGATAGAGAGTAGTACGCTATGGTACACAGTGGAGACAGATTAGGTGATGTGACTGTGTATGGAGGGATGAGGGAGCAGTACGCTATGGTACACAGAGGGGACAGATAAGGTGATGTGACTGTGTATGGAGGGATGAGGAAGCAGTACACTATGGCACACAGAGGGGACAGATAAGGTGATGTGACTGTGTATGGAGGGATGAAGGAGCAGTACGCTATGGTACACAGAGGGAACAGATAAGGTGATGTGACTGTGTATGGAGGGATGAGGGAGCAGTATGCTATGGTACACAGGGGACAGATAAGGTGATATGACTGTGTATGGAGGAATGAGGAAGCAGTACCCTATGGTACACAGAGGGGACAGATATGGTGATGTGACTGCGTATGGAGGGAAGAGGGAGCAGTACACTATGGTACACAGAGGGGGACAGATAAGGTGATGTGACTGTGTATGGAGGGATAGAGAGCAGTACACTATGGTACACAGAGGGGACAGATAAGGTCATGTGACTGTGTATGGAGGAAGAGAGAGCAGTACGCTATTGTACACAGAGGGGACAGATAAGGTGATGTGACTGTGTATGGAGGGATGAGGGTGCAGTATGCTATGGTACACAGGGGACAGATAAGGTGATGTGACTGTGTATGGAGGGACAGAGAGCAGTACGCTATGGTACACAGAGGGGACAGATAAGGTGATGTGACTGTGTATGGAGGGATAGAGAGTAGTACGCTATGGTACACAGTGGAGACAGATAAGGTGATGTGACAGTGTATGGAGGGATGAGGGAGCAGTACGCTATGGTACACAGAGGGGACAGATAAGGTGATGTGACTGTGTATGGTGGGATGAGGGATCTATATGCTATGGTACACAGAGAGGACAGATAAGGTGATGTGACTGTGTATGGAGGGATGAGGGAGCAGTACGCTATGGTACACAGAGGGGACAGATAAGGTGATGTGACTGTGTATGGAGGGATGAGGGAGCAGTACGCTATGGTACACAGAGGGGACAGATAAGGGGATGTGACTGTGTATGGAGGGATAGAGAGCAGTACGCTATGGTACACAGAGGGTACAGATAAGGTGATGTGACTGTGTATGGAGGGATAGAGAGCAGTACGCTATGGTACACAGAGGTGACAGATAAGGTGATGTGACTGTGTATGGAGGGATGAGGGAGCAGTATGCTATGGTACACAGAGGGGACAGATAAGGTGATGTGACTGTGTTTGGAGGGATAGAGAGCAGTACGCTATGGTACACAGAGGGGACAGATAAGGTGATGTGACTGTGTATGGAGGGATAGAGAGCAGTACGCTATGGTACACAGAGGTGACAGATAAGGTGATGTGACTGTATGGAGGGATGAGGGAGCAGTATGCTATGGTACACAGAGGGGACAGATAAGGTGATGTGACTGTGTATGGAGGGATGAAGGAGCAGTACGCTATGGTACACAGAGGGGACAGATAAGGTGATGTGACTGTGTATGGAGGGATGAAGGAGCAGTACGCTATGGTACACAGAGGGGACAGATAAGGTGATGTGACTGTGTATGGAGGGATGAAGGAGCAGTACGCTATGGTACACAGAGGGGACAGATAAGGTGATGTGACTGTGTATGGTGGGATGAGGGATCTATATGCTATGGTACACAGAGAGGACAGATAAGGTGATATGACTGTGTATGGAGGGATGAGGGAGCAGTACGCTATGGTACACAGAGGGGACAGATAAGGTGATGTGACTGTGTATGGAGGGATGAGGGAGCAGTACACTATGGCACACAGAGGGGACAGATAAGGTGATGTGACTGTGTATGGAGGGATGAGGGAGCAGTATGCTATGGTACACAGAGGGGACAGATAAGGTGATGTGACTGTGTATGGAGGGATGAGGGTGCAGTATGCTATGGTACACAGGGGACAGATAAGGTGATGTGACTGTGTATGGAGGGACAGAGAGCAGTACGCTATGGTACACAGAGGGGACAGATAAGGTGATGTGACTGTGTATGGAGGGATAGAGAGTAGTACGCTATGGTACACAGTGGAGACAGATAAGGTAATGTGACAGTGTATGGAGGGATGAGGGAGCAGTACGCTATGGTACACAGAGGGGACAGATAAGGTGATGTGACTGTGTATGGTGGGATGAGGGATCTATATGCTATGGTACACAGAGAGGACAGATAAGGTGATGTGACTGTGTATGGAGGGATGAGGGAGCAGTACGCTATGGTACACAGAGGGGACAGATAAGGTGATGTGACTGTGTATGGAGGGATGAGGGAGCAGTACACTATGGCACACAGAGGGGACAGATAAGGTGATGTGACTGTGTATGGAGGGATGAAGGAGCAGTACGCTATGGTACACAGAGGGGACAGATAAGGTGATGTGACTGTGTATGGAGGGATAGAGAGCAGTACACTATGGTACACAGAGGGGACAGATAAGGGGATGTGACTGTGTATGGAGGGATAGAGAGCAGTACGCTATGGTACACAGAGGGGACAGATAAGGTGATGTGACTGTGTATGGAGGGATGAGGGAGCAGTACACTATGGCACACAGAGGGGACAGATAAGGTGATGTGACTGTGTATGGAGGGATAAGGGAGCAGTATGCTATGGTACACAGAGGGGACAGATAAGGTGATGTGACTGTGTATGGAGGGATGAGGGTGCAGTATGCTATGGTACACAGGGGACAGATAAGGTGATGTGACTGTGTATGGAGGGACAGAGAGCTGTACGCTATGGTACACAGAGGGGACAGATAAGGTGATGTGACTGTGTATGGAGGGATAGAGAGCTGTACACTATGGTACACAGAGGGGACAGATAAGGGGATGTGACTGTGTATGGAGGGATAGAGAGCAGTACGCTATGGTACACAGAGGGGACAGATAAGGTGATGTGACTGTGTATGGAGGGATAGAGAGCAGTACGCTATGGTACACAGAGGTGACAGATAAGGTGATGTGACTGTGTATGGAGGGATGAGGGAGCAGTATGCTATGGTACACAGAGGGGACAGATAAGGTGATGTGACTGTGTATGGAGGGATGAAGGAGCAGTACGCTATGGTACACAGAGGGGACAGATAAGGTGATGTGACTGTGTATGGAGGGATGAAGGAGCAGTACGCTATGGTACACAGAGGGGACAGATAAGGTGATGTGACCGTGTATGGAGGGATAGAGAGTAGTACGCTATGGTACACAGTGGAGACAGATAAGGTGATGTGACAGTGTATGGAGGGATAGAGAGCAGTACACTATGGTACACAGAGGGGACAGATAAGGTGATGTGACTGTGTATGGAGGGATGAAGGAGCAGTACGCTATGGTACACAGAGGGGACAGATAAGGTGATGTGACTGTGTATGGAGGGATGAAGGAGCAGTACGCTATGGTACACAGAGGGGACAGATAAGGTGATGTGACTGTGTATGGAGGGATGAGGGAGCAGTACGCTATGGTACACAGAGGGGACAGATAAGGTGATGTGACTGTGTATGGTGGGATGAGGGATCTATATGCTATGGTACACAGAGAGGACAGATAAGGTGATATGACTGTGTATGGAGGGATGAGGGAGCAGTACGCTATGGTACACAGAGGGGACAGATAAGGTGATGTGACTGTGTATGGAGGGATGAGGGAGCAGTACACTATGGCACACAGAGGGGACAGATAAGGTGATGTGACTGTGTATGGAGGGATGAGGGAGCAGTATGCTATGGTACACAGAGGGGACAGATAAGGTGATGTGACTGTGTATGGAGGGATGAGGGTGCAGTATGCTATGGTACACAGGGGACAGATAAGGTGATGTGACTGTGTATGGAGGGAAAGAGAGCAGTACGCTATGGTACACAGAGGGGACAGATAAGGTGATGTGACTGTGTATGGAGGGATAGAGAGTAGTACGCTATGGTACACAGTGGAGACAGATAAGGTGATGTGACAGTGTATGGAGGGATGAGGGAGCAGTACGCTATGGTACACAGAGGGGACAGATAAGGTGATGTGACTGTGTATGGTGGGATGAGGGATCTATATGCTATGGTACACAGAGAGGACAGATAAGGTGATGTGACTGTGTATGGAGGGATGAGGGAGCAGTACGCTATGGTACACAGAGGGGACAGATAAGGTGATGTGACTGTGTATGGAGGGATGAGGGAGCAGTACACTATGGCACACAGAGGGGACAGATAAGGTGATGTGACTGTGTATGGAGGGATGAAGGAGCAGTACGCTATGGTACACAGAGGGGACAGATAAGGTGATGTGACTGTGTATGGAGGGATAGAGAGCAGTACGCTATGGTACACAGAGGGGACAGATAAGGTGATGTGACTGTGTATGGAGGGATGAGGGAGCAGTATGCTATGGTACACAGAGGGGACAGATAAGGTGATGTGACTGTGTATGGAGGGATGAGGGAGCAGTACGCTATGGTACATAGAGGGGGACAGATAAGGTGATGTGACTGTGTATGGAGGGATGAGGGAGCAGTATGCTATGGTACACAGAGGGGACAGATAAGGTGATATGACTGTGTATGGAGGGATGAGGGAGCGGTACACTATGGTACACAGAGGGTACAGATAAGGTGATGTGACTGTGTATGGAGGGATGAGGGAGCAGTACACTATGGTATACAGAGGGGACAGATAAGGTGATGTGACTGTGTATGGAGGGATGAGAGAGCAGTACGCTATGGTACACAGAGGGGACAGATAAGGTGATGTGACTGTGTATGGAGGGATGAGGGAGCAGTACGCTGTGGTACACAGAGGGGACAGATAAGGTGATGTGACTGTGTATGGAGGGATGAGGGAGCAGTATGCTATGGTACACAGAGGGGACAGATAAGGTGATGTGACTGTGTATGGAGTGATGAGGGAGCAGTACGCTATGGTACACAGAGGGGGATAGATAAGGTGATGTGACTGTGTATGGAGGGATAGAGAGTAGTACGCTATGGTACACAGAGGGGACAGATAAGGTGATGTGACTGTGTATGGAGGGATGAGGGAGCAGTACGCTATGGTACACAGAGGTGACAGATAAGGTGATGTGACTGTGTATGGAGGGATGAGGGAGCAGTACGCTATGGTACACAGAGGTGACAGATAAGGTGATGTGACTGTGTATGGAGGGATGAGGGAGCGGTACGCTATGGTACACAGAGGGGACAGATAAGGTGATGTGACTGTGTATGGAGGGATGAGGGAGCAGTATGCTATGGTACACAGAGGGGACAGATAAGGTGATGTGACTGTGTATGGAGGGATGAGGGAGCAGTACGCTATGGTACACAGAGGGGGATAGATAAGGTGATGTGACTGTGTATGGAGGGATAGAGAGTAGTACGCTATGGTACACAGAGGGGACAGATAAGGTGATGTGACTGTGTATGGAGGGATGAGGGAGCAGTACGCTATGGTACACAGAGGTGACAGATAAGGTGATGTGACTGTGTATGGAGGGATGAGGGAGCGGTACGCTATGGTACAGTAGTACACAGACGCGACAGATAAGATACAATTTTGTAGATGGAGGGATGACGGAGAAGGGTATTATTAATACACAGCTACAGATAGAGATGGTGCTGAGGATGGATGAAGGATCCGGCTGCTATTGGTTTGTGGACTGTGGTAGGAAGAAGATGATGGTGAGGACAGAGGGAGGGAGGGGGATACAGGGGGCTGTTATTGGTATGAGGGAGGAGAGGGAGAAGATGATGCTGAGGACAGAGGGAGGGAAGGGGGATACAGGGGGCTGTTATTGGTATGAGGGAGGAGAGGGAGAAGATGATGCTGAGGATGAAGGGGTGAAGAGGAGGAGGAGAAGGAGGGGTGTATCTGTGACTGCAGTGAGCACAGAGGACACAGGTACAGCTGGGAAGGAGATAAGGAGAAATCAAGGCTCTATAATAAAGGGTCAGCACAGCATTAGGCTGGTGTAAGTTCTAGCTGCACACTGCATTGTGTGGGTACAGTCACACCATGACCAGCCAGTCACAGGGGATCCAGCAGCTGCTGCAGGCAGAGAAGAGAGCAGCAGAGAGAGTGTCTGAGGCCAGGAAACGTAAGTCATGCACGCTGCCATTGTCAGGCTATGCAGGGCCATCAGCAGGCTACATATGACGGATGCTTTGTCCCTTCCAGGTAAAGCCCGGAGGCTGAAGCAGGCGAAGGAGGAGGCGCAGGTAGAGATAGAGCAGTATCGTGTGGAGAGAGAGAGGGAGTTCCAGAGCCAGCAACGTACTGTATGTAGCTGTTATCTATCTATCTATCTATATCTGTCTATACACGTGTGTACATCTTATAATTATCTATCTGTCTGTCTGTCTGTCTGTCTGTCTGTCTGTCTGTCTGTCTGTCTGTCTGTCTATCTATCTATCTATCTATCTATACACGTGTGTACATCTTATAATTATCTATCTATCTATCTATCTATCTATCTATCTATCTATCTATCTATCTATCTATCTATCTATCTATCTATCTATCTATCTATCTATCTATCTGTGTATGTAAATCTTTTATCTATCTATCTATCTATCTATCTATCTATCTATCTATCTATCTATCTATCTATCTATCTATCTATCTATCTATATCTGTCTATACACGTGTGTACATCTTATAATTATCTATCTATCTATCTATCTATCTATCTATCTATCTATCTATCTATCTATCTATCTATCTATCTATCTATCTATCTATCTATCTGTGTATGTACATCTTTTATCTATCTATCTATCTATCTATCTATCTATCTATCTATCTATCTATCTATCTATCTATCCACGTGTGCAGTGGCGCACACAGGGGGGAAGGGGGGTTCTGCAGCACCCGCGGGCCACCCGCGATCAGTGCTGCCTGGCCGGCCGCTGCCTGTTCAGCTCCAATATTAGCCCTGTGGAAGCGCTGACTGACTGCTGAACTGGCTATTTTCTGGGCACCGTGCAGCAATCACGGTCTGCGCTCAGCTCCCGGAAGGGGAATGAGAAGGAGGTGGATTTGCACCGCAGCACGGCACTTTAGGGTCACAGAGGAGATCAGCAGCTTGAAGGGCATGCTGTAATCTGTGTGTGTGTGTGTATATGTGTGTACTGTATGTATGTTCTGTGTGTGTTTATAAGGGGTCTATTCATGCAGCAGAGAAAAGCCCTGTTTTGCGCTAAACAGGGCTTTTCTCTGCCTAGCGCAATTCACAGAGCGGGTTACCGTGGAGAAGTCTCTGACTTCCCCAGCGGTACCCCCGCTCTGTGCCTGAATCGCATCACCATACCTTTGTATGGTGAGTGCGATTCATGAAGGTGCGGAAAGCTCTGCTTTCCGCTTCTCCATGGAGTTCAGGTTCGCCATCTCAGGACAGCGTAACCAGGGCCGGCGCTACCACTAGGCAGCTTTAGGCAGCTGCCTAGGGCGGCGACCACTGGAGGGCGGCACCGCAAAGTGAAAGTGAAAGAACACACACACTCCTCCCGCTCCTACGCGCTCGTTGGCGCCTGGCCCACCACGTCTGACTGTCTGCAGTGCAGTGCCACTGCCTTCAAACGTGAGTGTGCCGCCCTAGCTACTTCAGTTCATGAAGGAGAGTCCTGCTGTCACCCGCTGCCCTGGTCGCTGGTCCGCTCCGCTGTTGCATCAGGCGCCGCCTCTCCGGGAGATCGAGAAAATTGTTATCCGCGCCCCCCCCCCCCCCCCATGCAATCCCAGTGCGTCCCACATTATGACCTGACACTCAGTCACAGTCCTGACTACCCGCCGCTCCGGCGCTCCCCGGGCCCCGCGCGATGGTCTCCGTCTCCCGCGGCAGGCGTCCCCCCCCCGCCTTCACCCCTGCTTTTCGGCACAGTGACTGACTGTGACAGTGACACAGGTCAGACTCAGGGCAGCACATGAAGGAGTCACCCGCTGCCCTGGTCCGCTCCGCTGCCGCATCGGGCGCCGCCTCTCCGGGAGATCAAGCAAATTGTTATCCGTCCCCCCCCTTCCCCCCCGCAATCCCGCGGCCGCATCTCATCAGTACCTACCTGCAGTACTGGAGGCAGTGCCGGGGTATGGTCCATGGAGGGGCAATGATAGATAGAAGTTTGGGCAATACTGGGGGGTAAAGGAGGGGGTTTGGAGCAGGCAATACTAGGTGCAGTGATAGGGGTAGGGAGGGAGGTAAAGGTGAATAGCAGTTGGGATGGTGTTATTGGCACTGTGTGGCCACCACTGAGGTCTGGCCACAAGCAGTAGTAGCGGGTGCACCACAGGTCGCAGCAGTGCCTGCACAATAGCTTCATGTTGTATTCTCATAGATCCTTAGCTTGGTCTAGTTGTGAGTGGCACTGGGAATATCAGGGCAGCGCCACACTCACAACTAGACCAAGCTAAGGCTCTATGAGAATACAACATGAAGCTATAACGGTGTGCTCTACCTGGTGCAATGTGTATAATGGTGTGCTCTACCTGGTGCAATGTGTATAACGGTGTGCTCTACCTGGTGCAATGTGTATAATGGTGTGCTCTACCTGGTGCAATGTGTATAACGGTGTGCTCTACCTGGTGCTATGTGTATAATGGTGTGCTCTACCTGGTGCAATGTGTATAATGGTGTGCTCTACCTGGTGCTATGTGTATGTGCGACCAGCATACCGGCGCCGGGAGCCCGACGGCCGGCTTACCGACAGTGTGGCAAGCGCAAATGAGCCCCTTGCGGGCTCGCTGCGCTCACCACGCTACGTGCACGGTGGTGCGCTACGCGAGACACGCTATTTTATTCTCCCTCCAGGGGGTTGTGGACCCCCACGAGGGAGAATAAGTGTCGGTATGCTGGCTGTCGGGATCCTGGCGCCGGTATACTGTGCGCCGGGATCCCGTCAGTCGGCATACTGAAACCCACCCCCTGGTGCAATGTGTATAACGGTGTGCTCTACCTGGTGCAATGTGTATAACGGTGTGCTCTACCTGGTGCAATGTGTATAACGGTGTGCTCTACCTGGTGCAATGTGTATAACGGTGTGCTCTACCTGGTGCAATGTGTATAACGGTGTGCTCTACCTGGTGCAATGTGTATAACGGTGTGCTCTACCTGGTGCAATGTGTATAACGGTGTGCTCTACCTGGTGCAATGTGTATAACAGTGTGCTCTACCTGGTGTGTGCTCTACCTGGTTTCAATGTGTATGCTGGGCTGGAGAATGGGTACTGGTGTGTGCTTTTGGTCACTGGGGGGTTACGAGCAGGCTGAAGTTTTGCCTAGGGTGACAAGAAACCTTGCACCGGCCCTGGGCGTAACCTGAACTGTGGTGCGGAGACGGCAGGGAAGCTCAATGCTTCCCTGATCGCTGCTCGGCACCTGATGCTGGCTCCGCCCCTCAACCTCCCAGCAACCACTGCGGCCTGCCGGGAGGTCATCAAGCTGCGCATGCGCAAAGGGACCGTCGCTGGACTCCACGCATCGCAGAGAGGGACCGCCGGAGAAGACCTCACCGCAGGAGCCCCAGACTCCGCAGCGCATCGTCGGAAAGGGTGAGTATACATGAATTGCTACTTATTACAACTATACATCGCATCGAAGAGATGCGATGTATAGTGATAAGTAGCAATTATGTTTTCATTTACTACATGAATAGACCCCCTAAGTATGCTGTGTGTTATGCTATGTGTGTGTGTGTGTGTGTGTGTGTGTGTGTGTGTGTGTGTGTGTGTATATGAATGTATGCTGTGTGTCTCACACACAAACACACACACACACACACACACACACACATATACATTTATGGAATCAATATGATATGCCGATTGTCGGGATCCCATCGGTCAGTACACCGATGCCAGGATCTCGATAGCCGGAATACCGGCGGCGAGTTCAGCATGTCCCCTCGCCACACTTCAGGCCCATATGGTTAAATTCCCCCTTGGGTGGTGGCGTGGACCAATTATCTATCTATCTATCTATCTATCTATCTATCTATCTATCTATCTATCTATCTATCTATCTATCTATCTATCTATCTATCTTTCTGTCTGCCTGTTTGTCTGTCTCTGTCTATGTATCTATCTGTCTATCTATACACATGTGTGTATGTACATCTTATGATTATCTATCTATCTATCTATCTATCTATCTATCTATCTATCTATCTATCTGTCTGTCTATGTATCCATCTATCTATACACATGTGTGTATGTACATCTTATGATTATCTATCTATCTATCTATCTATCTATCTATCTATCTATCTATCTATCTATCTATCTATCTATCTGTGTCTGTCTGTCTGTCTTTCTATCTATATATCTATCTGTCTATCTATCTGTCTATTCTATCTATCTATACCAGCGGTGGCCAACCCGTGACTCTCGAGCCGCATGCGGCTCTTTTATCTGCCGCATGGCCCTCAAGCAGCTCCTGGCCACCGCTGCTCCGAGCTGGAGACCCACATACGCCTCTCCGGTGGCGGTGCCTCTCTTCATACGGCGCCGGCCCGTGAGCCAATCAGCAGCTAAGACTCCTGATTGGCTGCCGGACCGCGAGCTCTGATTGGCTCACGGACCGGCGACTAATTCAGGAGAGATGCCGTGAGAAAGTGAGAGTGAGAAAAGCACTGAGCAGCAGCAGCGCGGTGAGCGGGGCACGGGGGCTGGTGAGCACTGTGGGGCATAGCTGGCACTGGGGGCAAATCAGGCAATGTGAGGCAATGTGTATTTGGCAGGGGTCATATCTGGCACTGTGGGAGCATATCTGGCACTGTGGGGGCATGTGTAGCTGGCACTCGGGGCATAGCTGGCACTGTGGGGACATGTGTAGCTGGCACTGGGGGCATAACTGGCACTGTGGGGACATGTGTATCTGCACTGGGGGCATATCTGGCACTGGGGGGACATGTGTAGCTGGCACTGGCGGCATTGCTGGCACTGTGGGGACATATGTATCTGCACTGGGGGCATATCTGGCACTGGGGGGACATGTGTAGCTGGCACTGTGGGCATCGCTGGCACTGTGGGGACATATGTATCTGCACTGGGGGCATATCTGGCAATGGGGCATAGCTAGCACTGTGGGGACGTGTATCTGGCACTGGGGACATAGCTGGCACTGTGGGGACATGTGTATCTGGCACTGGGGGCATATCTGGCACTGGGGGCATAGCAGGCACTGTGGGAACATGTGTATATAGCGCTGGGGGCATATCTGGCACTGTGGGGACATATGTATCTGCACTGGGGACATATCTGTATCTGGCACTGTGGGGACATATATGCCCCCATAGTGCCAGATACACATATGTCCCCACAGTGCCAGATACACATATGTCCCCACAGTGCCAGATACACATATGTATCTATCTGGCACTGCGGAGGGACCCATTTTTGGGCGTTTTTATATGTACTGTACTGGGGCATTATATGTATGTGGCACTGTACAACATGACGAAAAAACGGGGTTATGATATGAGGTCATACTCCTACAAACGTAATACGAAAGGTGTGCGCACAAAAATGGGGTGTGGCTTTGTGACAACTATGCCACGCCCCCATTTTTGCGTGCGCGATTACGGCACGCGCATCATAGTGGCTCTTGCTTTTGACTACAGATCTTTTCTGGCTCTTCACTATTGACTGGTTGGCCACCCCTGATCTATACACATGTGTGTATGTACATCTTATGATTATCTATCTATCTATCTATCTATCTATCTATCTATCTATCTATCTATCTATCTATCTATCTATCCAATATCCACAGTAGGTGGCACTCCTTCTTCATGTTCCTACCTGCACATATGGAATAAGTAGGATACAGAGGATACAAGGACACCGTAGACACCCAGGAACTCATTGACAAGAGTTTACATTGCACTCACAAGGATGTGTTCCAACGTTTCAGAAATGTAATCCTTCATCAGGGAACAACAGTCACACAGCCAGCCAATGGTGTCGCAGATGATCCCCATGCTGTGTCCTAGGACGCAGCTGGGATCAGTAATGCAGCAGAAGGCGTCAAAACTGTCGACAGGTCAGAAAGACGACACTAGTTTTTCATTGTTATTTGGTGTGTACGTCTACATAGGCTGACATGGACACCGTATAAGTGTACCGCGTCCCCTCGCATGGCGCGCTATGCTCGCCACACTATTATATTCCCCCTCCAGGTCCACTGTGATGGTAAAGTATGGACAAGTCTTTTTCAATAAAAAAAAAATCAAGTAAAACTGATGTCGAATTTTTTAACCTGTCGGCATTTTAAATGTCTGTATTTTGATCTTGTTGGTATTTTAAATGTCGGTATTTTGACCATGTCGGGATTTTGACCTTGTCGGGATTTTGATGGGATTTTGATTGTAGGTAAATTGACCGCATCCCGCAAATTATCAATGTTACTTCAATGCTGATTGGTTGCCATTGACAACTTCTCCACTGGCTCACTTCTCCTCTCTTATCACTGCTTCATGTATAGACCCCTATCTATCTACAAATGTGTCCTCATACATCTATTCTCAAGGTCCTGTGCAACTCTGCTAACGTCGTTTTTTTTATTTACCGTATATGCATCATATTTGCAACGCAATGCGACTAGTGTGCACGTGGAGTCTATGCTGATTAATGAGATATATGACGCTTGTATATAGGGGGTCATTCCGTGTTGATCGCTCGCTAGCAGCTTTTAGCAGCCGTGCAAACGCATAGTCGCCGCCCATGGGGGAGTGTATTTTTACTTTGCAGGAGTGCGAACGCCTGTGCAGCAGAGCGCCTGCAAACACATTTTGTGCAGAACAAGACCAGCCCTGTAGTTACTTATTCTGTACGATGATTGCTGCGACGAGTGGCACGGTAATGACGTCAGATACCCGCCAAGCAAACACTTGGACACTCCTGTATTTTTCCAAACACTCCCAGAAAACGGTCAGTTGACATCCAGAAATGCCCCCTTTCTGTCAATCTCCTTGCGTTCGGCTGTGCGATTGGAATCGTTGCTAGAACCTGTGCAAAACCACAAAGGACTTCGTACCCGTACGACATGTGTGCACGTTGCGGTGCATACGCATGCGCAGATTATCCGTTTTTCTCACTAATCGCTACGCAGCGAACAACGGCAGCTAGCGATCAACTCAGAATGACCCCCCCTTGTGTGTGACTGTATACGGAGCAGAACAGAACTTGTATTGGAATAAAGGTGCGTCTGCTACATTGTAGCACTTCGTGTACAGTTTCCAACTCAACCACACACAGATATACAAGTGTCACACATATTACATTATTAGCACAGTCTCCTGCTGCGTCCTAGCTGCATTGCATTGCGACTAAGATGCATTTTTGCTAAAAAAAAAAAAAAAAGACGCCCAACGCTATCACCGTCTCAGTGGACGTGGAGTGCAAATAGTGGCTGTCTGGCGTGACTGTAGCACAGATGTATGAGGACACGTCTATATAAAAAAATTAAAATCAACCTTTAGTAAGTATACCCCCTTGGGCAGAGGTTCTCATACTTGGTCCTGAAGGCACCCCAACGGTTTTAGATATACCCATTGCTCAGCACAGATGGTTAAATCAAACTGACTGAGGTGCTAATAAGTCACCTGTGGCCAAGCATGGATAAACTTAAAGCCTGGAACATTGGGGTGCCTTGAGGGCCTTCAGAGATGTACCTAAACTGGCGTATCTATAATGTGCGCAATGTGTGCAGGCCTACATCCCACACCCTGCACCCATTTCTTGAATACTTACCCCTTACGACCAGTGGTTGCGATGGTGACCCAATGCAGCATCTTCAGATGCACCACTAATACAGGGCCGGATTAAGCCTTGGGGAGGCCTGGGGCACGTAAGATAGGGGGGCCCTGGTGGAGGGGGAGGGTATATATTAGATTGTGCATACCTCTCAGTATGACCCATTCTGGGAGGGACAAAATACTCTCTACCTGGACTTCCCTTTTAATATATGACTGGCATCACATGTGTGGAACTATTTCATTAATAAAAAGGTATTTGAACAAAAATGATTACAATCATAAATTCAGAGGGAAGTCTAGTGATGTCAGTGTGCTCGGGCTGGGGGCCCCTTGACAGAGGGGGGCCCGGGTACAGTATTCCCTGCATCCCCCCCTTAAGCTGGCTATGCACTTATATCAGGATTGCAAGTAGAAGGAGTCTTTTTCCTACAGACACCTCCCGCTGCATTAGAATACTTGAGCATCCAAAAGACACATTATCCAAAGACGCATTATCATCTTCGTGCGTACACTCATGGTAACGAATGTGCCATAGGGGTTTTCTGAAACTTCTGCGTAGTAGCAAATAATTGCCCAACTACAGCACGTAAGCCTCAGCATTGCCTGTGGTTTGTGTGCACCTTTAAATCACGCCCCATATTTCCATTTGCTATGCAGCGGAGTGCAAGCTACTGTTCTCTGATGTCAGCTCTTTCACGGCTTCATATATCTATTGGAAATAGCTGCGTTTATGCTGTCTCCTACTCCCGGCTCAGGGGCACAGTCTGGGTATTCTGGGGTGTGGGCGGAGTGGACTTTAGGCGCAGCCTAGTTTGTTTCCTGATTTATCAGATTTTGGAACGCATACAAGAACACGCAAATCAAAATGTAGGAACGACATAATCCTGCACATATATATGTTGTCAATAAAATGCATGTGTTATATGTCCGTCTTGACATCTTCATTCTTGAATACAGGCTTTGGGCACCCAGGGGGACCTATCCTCTGAAATAGAAACCCGAACCAGACGGACGCTTCAGACAATGCAGGGCAGCCATGGAAAGAATAAAGAAGTTGTGCTGAGGAGGTTGCTGACCCTGGTGTGTGACATCAAGCCTGAGCTACACCCCAACTACCGCTTCACCGGTTACTGAGCCGCCGCCAGCAGCCCCTCTGTGTGCACCGGCTGTGCCGTGATCACTGTTGTGTTTTCTATCCGGTTACATTAATATAAAACATCTGTCCCCGCTGGGCAGCTGCTGTTATGTGACTTGCATCTGGTCCCTTATTGTTATAATGTTATATATCCTCGCTTCCTTACACTTAATGTTCCCTGTTGTGATGGTGTGAGGGAGGTGTAACCGGAATAAAGGGACGGCTTGTCATGTGAATCCATTGCAGTGATTAATGTGGGTGAGTGGAGTAGTGGGAGACAGAGATACTGGTTGTATTTGTATTTTATGCTGAAGGTGACGGGCACTGACTGCAGATCTTACTGAAAACGCTCAATAGGCTAAAGATCACTGGTTCCTATAGGACAGCATCTGCCCAATCACATCACAGCATGTCAGAGATCAGGGATCCCTATGTGGATAGAGTTGGTTACATGCAGTAGTGCATAACGAAGCACCTGCAAATCCCTTGTGCCCCTTAACCTTCCCAACCAAGTCGTCAGGGCTGTATTAATGCTGCATGGGCCTGAGGCTGAAACTGTTCAAGGCCCTATTGTGAAAAGCGGAGGAGGTGGGGCCAGTGCTGTGTGGGTGTGGCCAGTGCCATGTGGTCGGGTACACCCTCTGAGCCCCAATGTCTCCCTTAAAATATAAAAGTATAAAAAGTGCATCATTTTGTGAGGTAAATATAATGTACGGCTGACTGTGCGGCCAACTAGAGACTGGTCATCATCATGCTGTCATGAAGATGGGCCTATTTTTATGTGGAGGCCTGGATCTATTGTCCCATTCTCCCCATTGCCAATCTGGCATTGCAATCCATTAATTCACAACACCTAACTCCTCATGAACCCAAATTAACAATATATTTTGGAGTGATTTCTTACCTTATTTGGGACCTTAGAGGGCAATAAATCTATAGTGGGTGCCGGGTGTGCAAATCCTGCGCCCAGTTATCACCACGCACCCTACACCCATATATAGTTACCCTACAGGCACTCTTCACACCATCGCAAGGGGCTACGCCCCCTTAACCCCTGCACGCCTTTCTGGGGTTAAATATTTGTATTATATCATGGAGTATCCTAGTTTTGTTAGTGGTTAAATATTGCATGATGAAAGGGTGTCCGAAGGTTAAGGGGGTGTAGCCTCTTGCGATGGCGTGAACACCGCCTGCAGGGCACAATGTACAGAATGTAGCGGATGCGGGGGGGGGGGGCGCAGATGGGGGAGGGCAGGGGTTAAAGTGCAGAGGAACGAGGTGAAACTGAGTTCCACCACCTGTAATGGTAGGGTGAACTAGTTCCACCACCTCCATTGCCCTGCACAGTAATTCCAACAGAAAAATCTGGTCCATCACCAACATCAATAGATGATGCAGGTGGCGCTAGTATTACTGACGAGCTGCAGCCATCTCCCTCTTCTTCATGTCCTGGTGGCTCCATGATCCTCCTCCATCTACAGCCCAACCCTCCTGGTACTAATACATGTTGTGTCTGTTGGACAGCATTCATCCCCTCTTTAGGTCTCAGTGGCTTTCTTTTCCGGCATGGCATATGTGATGTCATGCTATCACCGCTGCTGAAGTGAAGAAGGGCCATGAAGAGGAGCAGGAAATGTATATCTTGAAGACACGATGAGAGGGAGGTAGAGGAACAAGAGATGTGGGGAAGCTTCGGTAGGGATACAGGGCATGGAGCTCCTGGAGGGACACAGATGGTGAGCTTCTGGAGTAACAGAGGCAGAGATGTGTATAAGGGGCACTACTGTGGGCATTATGTGTATAAGCGGCACTACTGTGGTCATTATGTGTAAGGGGCACTACTATTGTGGCACTTCTGTGCTCGTTATGTGTATAAGTGGTGCTACTGTGTGGCATAACTTGTATAAAAGGTACCACTGTGTAGTGCAATGTGAATAAACGGCACTACTGAGTGACGTAACCTGAATAAGGGGCAGTACTATGTAGTGTGATATGAATCAGGGGCCCTACATGCGGTGTAATGTGAATAAGATTGTGTTATTGTGTGGTGTAATTTGAATTGGGAGTACTATTATATGACCATGCTGCTTCTTTGTGAGATCAATGTCCCTTTAGAAAGTATGGGAAGTAGTGCACTAACCTTTAGTTTGCAGGGGGGTGACTAAAACACTAGCACTGGCCCTGGCTCCACTTAATGTGAGAATGCGGGGGTAGGTGGTAGGTGGCAGGGTAAATGAGTTCCACCACCTCTACAGGACCACTTTAAGCCCTGGGGGGAGGGTGTCTGTAGATGCTGCGGGGGGAGGGGGGCGTTTGGGGGATAGTGGATGGGAGAGGGGTTCGGGAGGTGCTGCGGGTGGGGGAGTGGGGTCCACGGATGGGAGAGGGGGTCCGGAGGCGCTGTGGGTGGGGGAGGGGCAGGTGCGGGGATGTTGCAGAAGGGGTTCTGGAGGCGCTGTGGGTGGGGAAGGGGAGGTGCCACGGGTGGTGGGGTAGGGGGTCTGGAGGCGCCGCGGATGGGGGAGTGGTAGGTGTGGGGTTGCGGTGGATGGGGGAGGGGGTCCGGAGGCGCTGCTGGTACTTTACCTGCCAAAAAGGTAGTTGGAGGGTATGCAGTCACACTGCTAATCTCTCGCCCTATGATCCCATCTCTCAGCAGCAGCAGCATCTCCCGCACACACATGCCATGTCGTACATGGTGCAATCTGTCTGCCTCTCTCAGACTGTCTCATTGAGGCGCTGGGCCGGGGGTTGCGGGTGTTTCTCCACTTGGTCCGCAGTCTACCCGGGCTCAGTCTCAGGGTCACTATACGCTGTCCTGGGCAGCCGGACGGCACAGGAACCAGCAGTGCCCCGACTCCCACGTAACCCGCTCTGTTACTGTGCAGGCTGCTGCCTCACATCTCTCCCCGCCAGCCGCCCCACTTGCAGCGCACCGCAATGGCCACAGTAGGCAGCCATCTTGTCCGGAGCGGGGACCGGACCAGCTCAACCGGGAGCACCGGATGGAGCGCTGCGGGAGGGCTGTGCCGGTAATCGGAACGTAGTGCAGGGTTGTCTCTATCCTCACTGTGTCAGGGCGTTGCTTGGCCCACTGTGACAGGCAGCAGGGGAGAGGCCCCGGCGCTCAGATAGGCGGGGAGCGGGATTGAGATCCGCAGAGCGTCAAACGAAGAGACGCCTACCGGCCTCACATCACCGTCGCAGCCCTGGGGGGACGAAGGATCCGGCTGGGGACATGAGCGCCTTGTCGCTGGGGACATGACAGCCTTGTCGTTGGGGCCAATGTACCGGGATCCCGGTAACTGACCTGTGCCCAGAGCGCTCCTGGGAGACGGCGCCCACCATGGCCTCCAACTGCAGCAGCAACACCACCGCCGCCGGCACCGCCAGCAAGACCAAGAAGAAGCATTGTGTGTGCCAGAGAGTGAGGCTCTTCCGCCAGCGAGCCCCTGCTGAGCGTGCTGATGTGGGGATTCAAGCACACGGTGAGCCGGTGCTCCTGTCTGTCTGTACGGTGTACGTGTACCCCCTCACACACCCCTGCCTGTGCCATGCCAGCTGCTCCTCATTGCCAGGCGTCACTGATTTGTCCAGATCTGTGACTCTGTGACTGTGACTCCGCCCAGCGCTGTGACTCCACCCAGCGTTAGCCACACAGTCACAGAGTCACAGATCTGAGATATTATATAGGAGATATTTACCTCTGCTCCATCTTTAGAGTCCCACATCGGCTGGCAGCAGCATAATCCTTTGGAAAATGGTACAGTGGCCATTTTTCTGGTGATTTGCACATGCGCAGTACAGAAGTCCCTGGGAATAATGCACAGATGCCATTTTCCCGGAGACCTGTGCATGCTCAGTACGCACAAAGCCAGGCTCTACTGCACTGCTGTAAGAGAGTAAGAGGGTATATGTATGTAATGGATTTTGAGGCCTGATCAATATGCAGGTCATACAAAATGAACCCAAATTGAACCTGTTTAAAGATTGCTGTAATTTCAAGCTGAATAATAAAGATTGCTCTGTAAAACACCAATTCACATGATACCACACTGATATATGCGGATGTAGTCATGTTACCGGCGGTCAGGATACTGACGCCGGATTCCCGACCACTGGAAATGCAGGCAGCCGGAATACCGACTAACAGGGACTGTTCCCAGTAGTGGGTGTCCACGACACCCATAGAGTGGGAATAGAACCTGTAGCGAGCGCAGAGAAGCCTGCTTTCATTGCGCTCACCCCCCTTCTGGCATACTGGCGGCCAGGATCCCAGCATTGGTATGCTGACTGCCGGAATCCCGACCGCTGGTCACCTGACCCCGACCCATCATATGTTCCTCTCCTCTTACTAGGACAAATACTGTAGTATGGCTGGTAACCCGAGCTCTGTCATTGGTTGTGCTGTGGCTTCCTATAGCGGTCTCCAGCCGGGTGTGGAATGTTAGGTAGATTAGACTTAGGTCGACATGGTTTCTAGGTCGACAGGTACTAGGGCGACATGATTTTTTTACCTTTTTTTGTGTGTAGTTTTCTCCGTACAGTGACCGGGAACCCCAATTAGTGCACCATGTCCCCTCGCATGGCTCTCTTCGCTCGCCATGCTCCGGGCAAGGTTACCATTCCCAATTGTAGTCCACATGGATCGTAAAGTATGAAAAAGTTAAAAAAATTTAACAAAAATGTGAAAAACTCATGTCCACCTTTTGTCATGTCGACCTAGAATCCCTGTCGACCTAGAAAACCTGTCGACTTACTTACTGTTGACCAATAGTGGTCGACCTAGACAGTGTCAACCTACTTACTGTCGACTTAAAGACCGTATCCCTTCCAGCCAATGTAGACACTATACCCATACTTGCCTACTCTCCCGGAATGGCCGAGAGGCTCCCGAAAATCGGGGGACCCTCCCGGCACCCCGGAAGAGCAAGCAAGTCTCCCGGAATCAGGGGTCCCCCCCCCTGCCCGTCCGCCCACTTAGTGTGCAAAGTGGGCGGTCCGGGCAGTTGATGACGTGATTCTTGCAGAATCGCGTCATCATAGCCACGCCCCCTGCAGTATAATGCCGGTGATTGCGGCATTATAGAGCGGGGGGCGTGGCTTAAAGCGGGCAGCATAGTGACCCCGCCCTACTCCGCCCCCGTCCCACCCTTGCTCCGCCTCCGGACCTCCTCCTCCCCACGTCAGAGCCCTCCCCTGCCCCCTTGCTGAGCCGACCTGGCTGCTCTCTCCCGCAGAGAGCAGCCAGAATGTCGGCAACTCTGACTATACCGTAGGATACAGCGAACGTGTTTTATTCCTTCTATGATATCCTGTGCTCCATAGGATTTCTATCCACTTTGTAATGGGATGATCTCCTTCAGCAGCGGCGGGCTGAGCCGGTGCCAGGCATGGTTTGGGCCACATGGCCCGCACAGAAAGCATTTTTCTCCAGGTGGCAATGAATGTTCACAGGCCAGGGATTTTTTTTCTTTTTTTTACGAAGGTCAGGAAAAATGCTCCAATGACGATGAATTATTAGTGCCCCCAGGTATTATATGAAGGTGTGAGTTGCCTCAAGCTTTAAGTAGTAATACTATTATGGGGCCTAATTCAGACCTGATCGCTCGCTAGGTTTTTTTGCACTGCTGCGAGCAGATAGTCGCCGCCCATAGGGGAGTGTATTTTTGCTTTGCAAGTGTACGAACGCATGTGCAGCCGAGCGCTACAAAAAAGTTTTGTGCAGTTTCTGAGTAGCCGCTGCGATCACTTCAGCCTGTCCGGGCCCAGAATTGACGCTTGGACACGCCTGCGTTTTTCCAACCACTCCCAGAAAACGGTCAGTTGCCACCCACAAACGCCTTCTTCCTGTCAATCTCCTAGCAAACGCCCGTGCAAATGGATATTTCGTAAATCCCATCGCACAGCAATGATCCGCTTTGTACTCATGCAACGCACCTGCGCATTACGGTGCATACGCATGCGCAGTTCTGACAAGATCGCAGCGCAGCGAAAAATCCTAGCGTGCTATCAGGTCTGAATGACCCCCATTGTTCTTAGTGGGACATTAATACATTATTGTGACATGGCAAATTTTTCTCAAAAATCATCAATTATAAGGGGGAATTCAATTTTACGTGAAGTTCCGCTGGATATCACTGCGATGTCTGGCTGCGCACATAACGGCTAGTTAAGGTAGTGGCGACTTCACAAGTTTCCCTCGCTCCTCTAGGGAAATCTAACAGTGCTGGTGGATGAGATGTGCTGTTTCAGAACAGCACCTCAAATCCAATTGAATCCCCCCAATATATAATATATAGGGGTCCATTTATAAACCAGTGAAAATAAGTAGAGAAGTTAGTTTAGAAGTTGCCCACGACAGCAATCAGCTTTTAGGTAATATTTACCAAGCGCATTCTATAAAATTATACAGAGCAGCTGATTGGTTGCCATGGGCAACTTCTCCACTGGCTCACTTCTCCACTCTTTTCACTGCTTCCGGAATAGACCAGATAATTACATAAATCTAGACTCCAGATGATATAATGATAACTATCAATAAATATCCCTGCATTCCTGTGACACAACTGGTAATCACGAGAATTACAGTAACATGATCAGCATTGTACATACTGTAGTATACCATTGGCTCACTTATCAACCACTTGACTTCGGGTGAGATGTACTAAGCAGCGAAGAAAGTGGAGAAGTGAGCCAGTTGAGAAGTTGCCTATGGCAACCAATCAGCATTGAAATAACTTGTATAATTTGCATACTATAAAATGATATAGAGCAGCTGATTGGTTGCCATGGACAACCTCTCCACTGGCTTATTTCTCCATTCTTTTCACTGTATTGTACATCTCCTCCTTTATCTCCTCTAGAGATCCATTTGTCATTAAATACTTGCAGCTTATTCCTCGAAAATACCTGTTTTTGGGGGGTTTCATGCAAATTTTTATCACCCCCCCCATTTATTAAGGAGGTATTGCAGCAGATATCTCCGATATGTGCTGCAGTCCCTCCATGACCAACTGTGATAATTTACCAAGCTCCGGAATGTGAAACATTCCCAAGCTTGTCCCCCCCAACTAACACCATCTAAAGATGGCATAAGCCCGTTGTAGCCTATGGAATACAGTTTGCAGAAAGTACTGGGAGACAGGCGTAACTAGGGTAGGGCGAGTGGGGCACGTGCCCTGGGCGCCTTGCAGAGGCGTAACTAGGGTTTTCGGAGACCAGGGCAAGATGCAAAATGCCTCCCCCCCCCTGGAAAAAAACACACACCAAAAGAAGCATGTGCGCGCTGCGCAGGCGCGCGGTGAAAAAATGGGTGTGGCCACACACCATAAGGGGTGTGGCGACTGAAAATGGTCCACAGTGCCAGTTACATGCCCCACAGTGCCAGATACATGCCCCACAGTGCCAGTTACATGCCCCACAGTGCCAGATACATGCCCCACAGTGCCAGATACATGCCCCACAGTGCCAGTTACAATGCCCCACAGTGCCAGATACATGCCCCACAGTGCCAGATACATGCCCCATAGTGCCAGTTACAATGCCCCACAGTGCCAGATACATGCCCCACAGTGCCAGATACATGCCCCAGAGTGTCAGATACATGCCCCACAGTGCCAGTTACATTGCCCCACAGTGCCAGTTACATTGCCCCACAGTGCCAGTTACATGCCCCACAGTGCCAGATACATGCCCCACCGTGCCAGATACATGCCCCATAGTGCCAGTTACAATGCCCCACAGTGCCAGATACATGCCCCACAGTGCCAGTTACATTGCCCCACAGTGCCAGTTACATTGCCCCACAGTGCCAGTTACATGCCCCACAGTGCCAGATACATGCCCCACAGTGCCAGATACATGCCCCACCGTGCCAGATACATGCCCCATAGTGCCAGTTACAATGCCCCACAGTGCCAGATACATGCCCCACAGTGCCAGTTACATTGCCCCACAGTGCCAGTTACATTGCCCCACAGTGCCAGTTACATGCCCCACAGTGCCAGATACATGCCCCACAGTGCCAGATACATGCCCCACAGTGCCAGTTACAAGACTCTCCCCCATCCCCCCGGCAGTCACTCACCGCTGCGGCACTTCCCTCTGCTATGTGAGATGAGGAGAGCGCAGCGCATCGCCTCTTCTGCCCCTCACCGCTCCAGGTCTCCGGCGGCGGCTATGTGGCGCCGGTTCGCTAGCCAATCAGAGCTCGTGGACCGGCAGCCAATCAGGAGCCGGTCCGCTAACTCTGATTGGCTAACACCGCCGGAGACCGGACACACGCAGCGCTGCTAGTGCTGGCAGCGGCGGTAAGGGGAGAGAGAGACGAAGCGCTCTCCTCCCCTTCACATTTCGGCGTGATGGGGGCGAGTGGGGCATGATGCCCTGGACGGCGGCGGCGCCCCCCTCTCCTGGACCTGCCAAGGCGCCCAGGGCACGTGCCAGAGGCGTAACTAGGGTAGGGTGAGTGGGGCACGTGCCCTGGGTGCCTTGGCAGGCCCAAGAAAGGGGGGTGCCGCCAGCGGCCAGGGCATCATGCCCTACTCACCCCCGTCACACCGAAATGTGAGGGGAGGAGAGCGCTGCGTCTCTCCCTCCCCTCACCGCCGCTGCCAGCGCCAGCAGCGCTGCGTGTGTCCGGTCTCCGGCGGCATTAGCCAATCAGAGCTTGCGGACCAGCTTCTGATTGGCTGTCGGTCCGCGAGCTCTGATTGGCTAGCGAACCGGCGCCACATAGCCGCCACCAGAGACCTGGAGCGGTGAGGGGCTGCGCTCTCCTCCCCTCACATAGCAGAGGGAAGCGCCGCAGCGGTGAGTGACTGACGGGGGGGGGGGAGAAGAGAGTCTTGTAACTGGCACTGTGGAGCATGTATCTGGTACTGTGGGGCATGCAACGGGCACTGTGGGGCATATAACTGGCACTGTGGGGCAATGTAACTGGCACTGTGGGGCATATATCTGGCACTGTGGGGCATGTATCCGGCACTGTGGGGCATGTATCCGGCACTGTGGGGCATGTATCTGGCACTGTGGGGCATTGTAACTGGCACTGTGGGGCATGTATCTGGCACTGTCGGGCATGTATCTGGCACCGTGGGGGCATTGTATCTGGCACCGTGGGGCATGTAACTGGCACTGTGGGGCAATGTAACTGGCACTGTGGGCCATTTTCAGTGGCCACACCCCTTCTGGGGTGTGACCACGCCCATTTTCACTGTGTGCGGCTTCGCCACGCGCATATGCTTCTTTTGGTGTGTGTGTTTTTTTTTTTGGGGGGGGGGGGGGGAAGGGGGGGCGGGCGCCATTTTCCATCTTGCCCTGGGCTCCGAAAACCCTAGTTACGCCTCTGCTGGGAGAGGGTTCCTCCGGAGTCCCTGCACTGAAATGAACACATCGCAGGGACAGGAACCTTTCAGAGCCCCATCTCTAATATTTTCAGTTTGTGTGTACGCTTGCTTCCCTAGATGTGCCTATTGGATTGTGCTATAGCTACTTCATACTTGCCAACTATTGAAAACTAGTTTAGGGAGATTATGGGCCAGATGCATCATCGGAAAGTGATAAAATGGAGAGTGAAAAGTAACAGCCAATCAGCTCCTAACTGACATTTTTCAAACACAGCATGTGACATGTAAGTTAGGAGCTGATTGGCTGGTGCTTTGTCACTTTCCATTTTATCAATCTCCAAGCGATGATGCATCTGGCTCTATATTTGGTAGCAGAATGCGCCATCCAGAGCACGAGATGCTGTTGAGGAGGCATGTCATGTTTCGCCAGGAGCGCCACAACATTTTTAGGTTGAGGGGGCCAAGACATAATTTCATTTTGGCACCCCTAAAGAGAAAGGACGAAGGGGGAGCTGAGAGGTAAGAGGGGGTGAACATATGAAGTGAGAGGTGAGAAGGCAGTGGCGCACCCAGGGGGGGGTTTCTGAGCACCCAGAAACCCCTCTCCACTGGGGAAAAAAAAATGTATTGATTTTTTTTTAGCTGCATGAGTATTATTAATGGCGGTCTTGCATCCTCTGCATCCTGCTGTCTTCCTGGCGGCACTTGTAAGTGCAATAAGTTTACTTTATTTTAATTATAGTACATATATATCCATGTGCATACATATATACACATGTATATACATACATACATATAAACACACACACACATATGATATATATATATATGTGTATATATATATATATACTAGGTGATTCATCGCGCCCTATGGGCGCTCTTCACACCATCGTAAGGGGCTACGCCCCCTTAACCCCCACACAACCTGAAGGTGCAAGACCATGGTGTTCACAGGTATTAGAGGTGCTTATACACACAGTGGGCACAGCTATCTGCGGCGTGTATACACACTGTGTTGACAGGATGCAAAGACTTGTCTACACACAGTGGCCCTCATTCCGAGTTGGTCTCTCGCTAGCTGCTTTTAGTAGTCGTGCAAATGCTAGGCCGCCGCCCTCTGGGAGTGTATCTTAGCTTAGCAGAAGTGCCAACGAAAGGATCGCAGCTCTGCTACAAATAAGAGGAAGGTTTTACAGGGGCGTACACACACACACTGGTCACAGGTAGGACAGTTCCTTATGGACACACTGGCCACAGTATTAGTGTTGCTTATTACCAGAATGTGATATGGTGGCATCTATATGTGCCATAATAAATTGTGTGTGGTTTGGATTTGAAAGGGGGTGGGTGCAGTGAGGTGGAGGTGGCACGTTACCCTTGGATTTAGGTAGTGCCTGCTAGGGGCTTCGGATGATGTTCAAGGTGGTGTGTGTGGTGGATGGGCGTTTGCAAAAGGGGCCTGTGGAGGGGGGTGTTGTTTCAGGGGTCCAGTAGTGAATGGGGTGTGTACATGGGGTGAGTGGTGTTGGGGTGGCTGCGGGAGGGATGGAAATGGTGGAGAGAGGAACGGGTGGTGGAGAGGTGGGTTCAGAGGAGGTGCAGCATATGCCAGTGGGGGTTCATCGGTGCTGATGATGGAGGATGTTCAGGTGGTTTAGGGTGAGGGGTGGACGTTGTATGTGATAGTTTGTGGGGGTGTTGGTGCAGAATTGTGGAGGGTGGTGAACGTACTGTGGTTGGTGGAGAGGCTGTTTTGAAGGGGTACGTGGAATGGGGTGGGGGTCCCCAAGATGTTGTGGGTGCTGGGTGACCAGTTGCAGGTGGGTGACTGTATATGCTGCGGCCTTGGGGTTGAGGGATGGGGGAGGGGACTGGATGTTTGGTGCTGTAGGGAGTTTTGCGTGCGTGGGGCAGGGAGATGGGGGAGGGTGTCCGAAGGTGGCATGGGTGGGGGAGGTCCACATGGGGTGGGTGGGGGAATGTATTGGGGTTATGTAGTGTGTGCAGGGGTGGGGGGGGGGGTGAGTGGGGTAGGTGGATGGGGAAGGGTGTGTTGAGATGCAGGGGGTGGTGGAGGTATGGTACATGTGTGGAAGGTGGGTGGCAGGTATGGGGTTTAGTTTGGATGAGGGATGGGCTTATGAGGTGCGGCGGGTGTTTCACAGGTGGGTGCGTTGACGTGGCGGGTCTCAAATTTAGATTGTGTGTGATTTGGATTTGAAAGGGGGTGGGTGCAGTGAGGGGGGTGTGTGAGTGTGCAAGGGTAGTGTTAGTTGCTGTGTGGTGAGGTGTTGAGGCTGGGAGGGGGGTTTGCACAGATGGGGAAGGGTTTTTTGTGTGCAGGCCGGCATGCCTCCACTCTGTGTGCCATCGTCAGGTGTTTAGGATGTCCCTTCCCTGCTGTCTGGCTGTCAGCTGCCAGGCATAGTGCTCAGTGTCAGGAGAGGAGCGTGCTGCGAGCCACGGCTGCAGTGGGAGGGATATCCGTCTGAGCAACAGTGGGGTTTGGGGAAAGGGTGGTCCGTGCGGCGCCCTGCAGACCACGTTCGTCGTCGGCTGCCGGTCCGCATGCCCCCCCCGGTACGGCAGGCGGTGATATGGAGTTGTACGTGGGAGGGGTCCCCGGCGTGGGTGTCAGTGGCGTTACCGGGAGAGGTGCGGTGTCCGTCCACCTGCAGCGTCCGGTATCGCCTGTGTGCTGGCAGAACCTGTGTCTGTTGGTACCGCTGGCCACCTCCCTATGCTGTAGTGCAGCTAGTGTTGGCACAGGGCATGGTGTGTCTCCCTGCACATGCTGCTGACCCCGCCCACCGCTGTGACTCCGCCTAGCGTTAGAAAGCCAAGCACAGAGTCACAGGGCTATTATATAGGAGATATGTGTACTGTATGTGTGTGTACATATATATATACTAGGTGCTTCATCGCGCCCTACGGGCGCTCTTCACACCGTCACAAGGGGCTACGCCCACTTAACCCTTGCATGCCTTTCTGGGGTTTAATATTTGTATTATATGCAGTATTACCTGCATTCCTTTGTTAGTGGTTAAATATTGCACAATGAAAGGGCGTGCGATGGTGAAGGAGGCGCAGCCCCTTGCGACGGCGTGAACAGCACCTGCAGGGCACGATGTACAGAATGTAGCGGGTTCGGGGGGGACTGCGGATGGTGTCTGTAGATGCTGCGGGTGGAGGGGAGGCAGAAGTGGGGGTGGGGCCCGGATGGGGAAGGTTCGGGAGGTGCTGCGCGTGGGGGAGGGGCAGAGGAGTGGGGGATGCAGATGGGGGAGGGGTCCGGAGGCACTGCAGGTGGGGGAGGGGCAGGGGTGCCACGGGTGGGAGAGGGGCAGGTGTGGGGATGTTGTGGATGGGTGAAGGGTTCCGGAGGTGCTGTGGGATGGGAAGGGACAGGAGTGCCGGGGGTTGGGTAAGGGACCGCAGGCACCATGGGTAGTGTAGGGGCAGGTACGGGTGTTGCAGCGGATGGGAAAGGAGGTGCTGCAGGTGGTGGAGGGGCAGGTGCGGGGGTGCCATTGGTGGGGGAGGGGTGGGTGAGGGGGTGACCGCTGATGGAGGAGGGTGTCTGCAGATGTTGCGGGTGGAGGGGGGCAGGTGTGGGGGGAGACATATAAGGGGGGTGAATGGTGGAAGGGGCCTGGAAGTGCTGTGGGTGGTTAAGGGGTGGAGGAGTGGGAGCCACGGGTGGTGTAGGGGGTCTGGAGGCACAGCATGTGGGGGAGGGGTGGAGTGCCGCATGTGGTGGAGGGGAAGGTGTGGAGGTGTGGTGCATTGGGGAGAGGTCTGGAAGCGCTGCGGGTACTGTACATGCCATAAAAGGTAGTTGGAGGGTATGCAGTAACAGGGCCAGGACAAGGGTGACAGGGTCAGTACAGGGTTGACGGGGCCAGGACAGGGGTGACGGGGTCAGGACAGGGGTGACGGGGCCAGGACAGGGGTGACGGGGCCAGGACAGAAATGATAGGGACAGGATAGGGGTGACAGGGCCAGGGTAGGGGCAGCAGGACCAGGACAGGGGTGACGGGGCCAGTATAGGGTTGACAGGGCAAGCACAGGGGTGACAGGGCCAGGTTAGGGGTAACAGGGCCAGCATAAGGGTGAAAGGGCCAGGATAAGGGTGAAAGGGCCAGGATAAGGGTGGCAGGGCAAGGCCAGGGGTGACAGGGACATGACAGAACACAGGGCACGGGAGAGATTGGTATTAGGGACAAAACAGTGGTGACAGACAGATGTGTCTTACCGGAGTCACTGCTGCTGGCTGCTGCTGTTCCACTCCAACCTGTTGGGATCTGCTGCTGCTGGAGACTTGGCATGGCTGACTCTCTCAGGCTGGAGTCCTGCTTTCTCTGCCCGTCCGCATCCCTCCCCCCCTCCTCAGTCACACACCGCAGACCTCGCGCAGCTGCCGGGCACTGTGGTAAGGTGAGACTGGAAATGACTGGTTAGCCCCCAGGAGATGCTGCGACTGGAGGGAGGAGGGGGTCATAGCATGCACGTGGCGCGGACCTCACGGCTTCCGGGCACTGTGGTAAGGGGAGACTGGGAGTGACTGGTTAGCTCCCAGGAGACGCTGCTGCTGGAGGGAGGAGTGGGTCAGAGCCTGCAAGCAGCTCGGATTTCTGCAGCGCTACCCGCCAGCTAAAGTGTGTGAAGGAGCTGGGCGCACCTCACTGCGGGCGGCAGCACTGCAGCTAGCGGTGGGGTTGCCGGGGCTGGAGATAACAGAGGCAGTATGGAACCTGCACAGCGGCAGGTGCCCCACTAAACTGCAGCTAAGAAGCGTGGAGTGTGCCAGAAAGTGATGCTCCTCCGCACCAGAGAGACCCTGCCGAGTATGCTGATGTGGGGGGTCAAGCACACAGTGAGCCGGTGCCCGTCTGTCTGTATGACATACCCCTCACACACCCCCATACCTATCAAATGTCCCGATTTTCGCGAGACAGTCCCATTTTTTGGGGTCTGTCCCGCTGTCCCACCCGCGGGTTGCAGTGTCCGGCGGTGGGGGTGGCAGTTGGAAAGCTCCTGTACTCGCTGTTCTGCTTAGCAAAGCAGCGGTGAATAGTGGAGACAGAGGGAGCGGGGGCATCAGGGGGTACGGATTAATGGGGGGGGTTCCAGCAGCAGAGCCGGATAAAGGGGGGGGGGATACGTACCGTTGGCCCCACAGTTTTAGGGGGCCCCCTGGCTGGAGTAGCTCTGTCCCAGCTCAGAAGCTCCCCCCCCCCGTCCTGCCAGCAACAGCGGCAGCATTGTGCTACAGTCAGCACACGCTGCAGCATATTGGCAGGTCCGTGGTGTTGCAGGGAGGCAGCAGTCTCCCTGCTTTCTTCTCCCTGTGCGGGTGTGTAGGGGGGAGCGACCACCTCCTCTGGATTCAGCCCTAGCTGAGGGGCCAAAATCCCATTAAAAAAAGAAAAATCGGAATTTGCATAAGGGGGCGTGGCCGAGCGGGCCGCGATTAGGCCACGCCCCCAACCCACAGCAGGCACAGCAATGAGATAGGGCTCCCCTGTATCAAGTGCCCTGGGTCCCCCGGACTCATAATCAGCCCCTGGGAGCATGCCAGCAGCTCACAGAGCGCTGGGCATGCTCCCTCACTGATGAAAACGGAGACCCTCCCGTGAAGCCACGCCCCCTTTTCGCAGAGTGTGTTTCCCTCCTTCTGCCTGGAGAAAGCTCCTGCAGAAAGCTGGGAGGTCTGCACCCCTGCCTGTGCCATGCCCAATGCCCATGCTATCTGCTTCTGCTCCTAGTCTCCTGTAGATTTGGCCAGATCTCTGTGACTTATTTGACTAACTCCGCCCACTGTTGTGACTCCGCCCAGCATTAGCAAATGAATCACAAGGTCACAGAATAGGGCTATTATATAGAAGATATATATATGCATGTTTAATATGCGTTGTATATGTGTGTGTGTGTGTGTGTGTGTGTGTGTGTGTGTATGTATGTATGTATATATATATATATATATGTATGTGTGCAGGTATGGGTTTGCAGGCGGCACTCAAGCAGACTTTGTAACTGTATTAATTCAAGTCAATTTATTTGCCAACATGTTTCGGGGACAGCGCCCCGTCCTCAGGGCCAGACAAGCCAAATAAAACAAACATAGAACATTTTATAGACAGAGACATTAAGGCAGAACATACTCACCTGCTCCACGGCGCGACCGCCCGCCAGTTCGAGTGGCCCCACTTCCGTGTTGCTTCCGCTGACGTCACGGTGCGCCGCGTCGCAGAGAGGTAACCATGGTGACTGTAAACAAACAGCAATGCGTCAACCATGGAAAAAATAATGCACATACAATATTTGCATGATGATTAAAAAACATATAACAGAATACATAAACATTAAAAGCTCAGGATACGCCACGCTCAGTGTAAACAGCTGAAACCTTATCATCTAATAGTCTCTAGCTATCAATACATAACCCACTATATTTAATAAAGATAGTAACTAAACATTTATGAAAAATATTTTGTACGGAGAAAACAATGTACAAAGAGAGCAATATATATGGGAAGGAAAGTGTAGTCATGAATATAACGGAGTAGGTTAGAAACAATTATAGGTTAGTATACCTGTGTTATTTTTCTACAGAAAACATTGTAGACCCAGGTTCTCATTAAGCCCCCTGGGGGACAATGTTCCCAAATTAAAAATCCATCTGGACTCTAACTGTAGCAGGGCCCTATCCCTATTGCCCCCCCTAAGTTTGCGGGGGACATGGTCAATTAGGATGGCCCTAATACTGGCTACCCCATGACCATATTGCATACAATGCCGTGCAAAGGGTTGTTCACTCTCCCTCTTCTCCAATGCCTTCTTGATGGCACTCCTGTGGAGTGCCATACGCTCACGAAACTGTCTTATGGTCTTGCCTACGTATGCAAGACCACATGGGCACGTGAGTAAGTAAACCACATGTGTGGAGGTGCACGTCATTCTGTGTTTGATGGGAATTTTACGACCTGTTAGTGGATGGTTAAATGTTGTGCCTACTGTTAGTGTATTACAGGTGGCACATCCTAGACAACGGTAACATCCATTTTTAGGTCTCAAAAAGTGGGATTCCCTATTCCTAGCCAATTCTGTTATATCAAGTTTCACTATGTGATCATTGATATTTCGCCCCCTTGTATGACTTGGTAGTAAGGCTGTACTAGCCAAAGATGACAAAGCTCCATCTGTTTGTATGATGGGCCACATTTGTTTGGCTTTCTTCACTACTCTCTGACTCCTATTGGTATACTTGTTAATCCAGGGAAAGATATCCCTAGTTTCCCGTTTTTTAGGGCCAGCTTCCAATACCTGTTGTCTAGTCATGCTTAGTACCCGTTGTTTAGAAAACTCCAGTTCCCTTATGGGGTACCCTCGCTCCGCAAATTTATACTTCATCTCCTCCAGTGCCCTATGGGTCTCCTCCGGATCTGAGGTAATACGCCGTACTCGCAAAAATTGCGAGTATGGGAGCCCTTTGCGTAGGGGAGCTGGGTGGAAGCTTTGATATTTCAATAAAGTGTTCCTATCCGTAGTTTTGACATACAAAGAGGTAACCAATTGAGCATCATTATTAGTAATGGTTACGTCTAGATAATTGATGGTTTTCTCGTGTATCATGTATGTAAGTTGTACGACATGTCCAGTTGAATTATGATTGTTAAGAAGAGACTCCAACTCCTCCTTCGGACCCTACATATATATGTACACACACAATTACACACACACACACACACACACACACACACACACACACACACACACACACACACACACACAGACGCACTAGTTTTACGGACCCAGCATATACTGGGTGACCTCAGTCCCCACCCCCGTGATTGGCTCCGCCCTGTTCTGGAACCCCCCCATGCAAATCCTGCGTTTGCCCCTGGAAGGGTACAAGTAAGATCCCAGAGCAGGGGCCAGCCCACAGTAACTTGCCTCCCCATTTAGACACCTATAACTT
Organism: Pseudophryne corroboree; assembly: GCF_028390025.1. Lineage (NCBI taxonomy): Eukaryota > Metazoa > Chordata > Amphibia > Anura > Myobatrachidae > Pseudophryne > Pseudophryne corroboree. The sequence continues at coordinate 442,542,195 of NC_086451.1, forward strand.
TGATTAGAGTTTTGCTGCATCTGAGATGTGAATAAGAAGCAAAATGTAAAGAAAAAGGCACTACACTGCACCCCTCAGAGCGGCTCAGATGCACCTGGCGTCTCATGCCATATGGCCTATTGAGGCTAGGTGTATGAGGAGGTCACACCTGCACAATGGATACAGGTGCTCGCATCCCATACAGCTGCTGTCTCACTCAGATGCTAACCTGGGTACAAAGACGAAAGACGGTGGCAGACATCATTGTGCTTAATCTGTAACCTTATATTAATTCCTCTGAAACAAGAATATGAATCTTAAGTGTCTAGAACATGGGCCCTCATTCCGAGTTGATCGCTCGTTATTTTTTTATCGCAACGGAGCGATTAGTTGCTAATGCGCATGCACAATGTCCGCACTGCGACTGCGCCAAGTAAATTTGCTATGCAGTTAGGATTTTTACTCACGGCGTTTTCATCGTTCTGGTGATCGTTATGTGATTGACAGGAAGTGGGTGTTACTGGGCGGAAACTGGCCGTTTTATGGGCGTGTGGGAAAAAACGCTACCGTTTCTGGGAAAAATGCGGGAGTGGCTGGAGAAACGGAGGAGTGTCTGGGCGAACGCTGGGTGTGTTTGTGACGTCAAACCAGGAACGACAAGCACTGAAATGATCGCAGATGCCGAGTAAGTGTGGAGCTACTCAGAAACTGCTACGAGGTGTGTAATCGCAATATTGAGAATCTTTCATTCGCAATTTTAAGAAGCTAAGATTCACTCCCAGTAGGCGGCGGCTTAGCGTGAGTAAATCTGCTAAAAGCAGCTTGCGAGCGAACAACTCGGAATGAGGGCCATTATAAGCAAGTTAAGATGCGGCTATGATGGATGTAAGGTGCTAAATTCAGGAAAAATAATCCAAAATAGGTTTCCGTTGTGGAGCATCTAAGTCCCCCCAAGCGTCCCGTGCAACAGGGCCGAAACTAGGATTTTTGTCACCCGGGGCAAGGTGGTCATTTGACACATTGCGGCAGGAAAAAGTGTCCCCATTTTACACATTGCGGCAGGAAAAAGTGTCACCATTTTACACATTGCGGCAGGAAAAAGTGTCCCCATTTTACACATTGCGGCAGGAAAAAGTGTCCCCATTTTACACATTGCGGCAGGCACAGGTCCCCATTTTACACATTCCGGCAGGTGGTGGGGAGAGGGAGGGAGAGAGAGAGAGAGAGAGAGAGAGAGAGGAAGGGAGAGGGGCTGACTTACATTTGAAGCGGTTCTCGCCGCTCTTCAGCCGCCTCTCCCTCCTCGTTTGCGCGGCTCCCCCTTCTCCCTCCTCCCGAGTGCCCAGCTCGGGGGGCGGGGTTTCGTGGAATGACGCGTTTGTGACGTCACGACGCAATCGCGTCATTCCGCGAAACCCCGCCCCTCGAGCTGGGCACTCGGGAGAAGGGGGTTTCAAAGTCCAAAAAGTGCCACGGCGGGTGTTAGGGGGTCTCGGCGCCCCCTCCAATCCGGCGCCCAGGTCGTCTGCCCCCCTAGCCCCCCCCTAGTTTCGGCCCTGCGTGCAAGAAGGCTAGGTGTATGAGGACACATCTGTATCTGCACTTGCTAGACAATTGGCATTTGTAGGGTCTCGATACGTACCAGCCAGGATATGTTTGAGCACATATCCCTTAAACCTTTTGCCCAACTGCAGAGTCAGTACAACATTCTATCCCGGGATTTCTATTCATTCATACATGTACGCCAATGGTTATCCTCCTCTCCCCCTGATACTTTCTTGCCTTTCTCTCTCCTCCGTCTCTCATAGAGGACGGGATGTACTAAAGGAAAAATGTGGTAAAGTTTTCGGGGGTTTTACCACATTTTCAAATGTACAAAGAGACCCGTCCGCCCGCTTTTCGATGCGTAGGCTATGGGCTTTTTTATACAACCCGTTGCACCCGCCGCCCAGCGTAGCACCCGTCGCGCCGCACCCACCGAATCCCCTCACCTGTGTCCAGGCAGCATCCCGGTGCGCTCCATGATCCCCCACCGCCTTCTTCTGGCTACAGAGGGGAGGAGGAGGAGCCCGGGGGACTCCCAGCACACATCACCCCCGGGGCTGGGAGGTAACCGACCCCACAGAACCCCCACCCCCACACCTTCTCACAGGTATCGCAGGGGGGCCTCTGTCATCACATTGAGATGCTAATTGCATATGTTACTACATATGCAATTAGCATCGCTGCGGTGGGTGGTGAGGGGAGGCAATGTATTTTAATACATCCCGCCCAGAACCTGATTATGAGATGGATGCCGCAGCATCCATGTTTGCGTCTTTTGATGGTCTTATGTGTGTGACTTTATGCAAGTACCGCTACAAGCACTTCCCTGGTGTATAGCTGAGCTTCTGTCAGTGCAAGGGCAGACACGCCCAGTCTGAGTGTGTACAGGCGCTGTAATACTGCTTGGAGCTTCTTAAGACGCAATTACACTGGTCTACAGCCAAAATGCTACTGAAGCAAATTTAGTTTTTATTTAAAACTCATTCTGGATCACTGAAATTGTTGATTAGCTCTAGCCTATACTTTTCAAGATACAGAACTGTGTCACTAAAGCGGTTTTGCTGCATAATGGAAATACTAAGCCATCAATTCCATTGGGTTATGCAGCCCATATGAAAGAAACGTCTGACAACATAAAGCAATGGTTGAGGTGCATGAACTATGACCAACCTCAGATGCAGCTCTGCGGCGAGTGAAGGTTGTTGCTCATGTGATGGTTTCGCAGGGAGGATATACAAGGTATGAGCTCTCTAGATCTACACTAAAAAGGTCTACAGTCAATGGGGGTCATTCCGATTGCTAGCTGAATTTGTCCGCTGCGCAGCGATCAGGCTAAAAATTGGCAGTTCTGCGCATGCGGCGCAATGCGCATGCGGCGCAATGCGCATGCGGGCACAACAAAAAAAAGTAGTTTTGCACAGGGTCTAGCGATGCATTTCAGTCGCACTGCTTGCCGCAGAGTGATTGACAGGAAGTGGGCGTTTGTTCGTGGTAATTGACCGTTTTCAGGGAGTGTGCGGAAAAACGCAGGCGTGCCAGAGAAAAACGCAGGCATGGCTGGGCGAACCCAGGCGTGGCTGGCTGAACGCAGGACGTGTTTGTGACATCGAATCCTGATCCGAATAGTTTGAAGTGATCGCAAGCGCTGAGTAGGTATTGAGCTACTCTGAAACTACACAAAAATATTTTGTAGCCGCTCTGCGATCCTTTCGTTCGCACTTCTGCTAAGCTAAAATACATTCCCAGTGGGAGGCGGCATAGCGTTTGCACGACTACTAAAAACTTCTAGCGAGCGATCAACTCGGAATGACCACCCATCTCCGTTATGAGTCTTTCTGATATGGAATTTAAATCTTTCGTCCAGTAGGAAGTAATTGCTACTATTTGTGAATATGAAGTTTTTCATTAACTCCTATGTTTATTAAACATGCTTGTTTAGATACTATTTGATTGGAATTAATTTATTGCATATTAATTTGGGAATGAGAGCCATCTAGCAGATGATTCAATCTGGGATGGCTTCATCATTGTAAAGGATCCGCTACATGTGGGTTATCACTATTTTTTCTGTAAGAATTGTATCCTAAAGGATTCTTTGGATCCTCTGATCACTTAACCAAGGGCCGAAACTAGGATTTTCGTCACCCGGGGCAAGGCAGTAATTTGGAGCCCCCCACCCCACCCCACCCACCAACACACACAAAAAAACCCCTATCAGACTAAAATAATCAGATTATCAAACATTTTGAAAAAAAGGGGATACTACTGGACAATATTCCCCTATGTGCCTCAAATGCCCTATGTGTCACATGCCCCGCCAGCGTGTTCAACTACATGCTCCTCTGTGTGTCCCCATACATTGCACTATATCATAACACTTAATCACTGCGCTACTTCCCTATCCACTGCACTATATCCCTATACTACATCCCCTACACGCTGAACTACGTCACTACACTACATGCCCTATGCACTCCACTACATACCCTATATGGTAGACTACATCACTACACTACATCCCCTTATATGCTATACCACATTGGTGCCCTACATGCCCCTATATACTGCAAAACATGATACTGCTTCTATAGTATCTTGCATGGTGCACCGCATGCTAGTCGCAGCACTGCATGGCAAAGAAGAGAGTTTAAGACAGTGGCCAACATGGGAGAGATCTCAGGTACTGGAGCTCACCCGCACAGCGTCAGAGCCAGCTGTGGGCAGACAAGTGAGTCAGATACATTGCCCTGGGAGCTGTCTGCTGTCTCACTGGAGCAACACAGCACTGCCAGTAAAAAAATTAAACAAAAAAACCTTGCTCCTTTGTAACTCCTTGGCGCCCCCTCAAATCCTGCACCCGGGGGTCCCGGAGCCGCGCCGTCGTCCCCCTTGCAGAGCCAGAAGCAAGAAGACGTTCCTGGAAATCGGCGGCGGTCTTCATCAAGGTAGCGCACAGCCCCCCGTGGGGATGTCCAATACAGAAGTAAGCGTTCCCCCGCACCAGCGCCTCCATCATATTTGGGGGGGGGGGGGGGTCAAAGGATTTCTACTGTACATGCTTTCAGTTTTAATGTGTGGGCCCCAGTGAGATGAGGAGTCTGTACACATACTTAAGACAGAAGATAACAGACCTTGAAGATAAGACAATGAGTCATGATGTTGTATGATATCACGTAGCCTACGCAAAAACGGTCTTGGTCCACCCCCGTTTTGGCCCGCCCCACCTCCCCAATGATGTGTCACCGCCACGCAAACGCCCACTGCTGTCAATCACGTTGAGCTGCATTCTTCAGGGACGCTGCTGCAATGTGTAAGGTACATCAGCAAACTGCGCTGCGGGCAGCATCAACGACCAACTCAGAATCAGCCCCTTAGTACCATATTTCTGCAATGATTGACAATTGATTTTGACGGATCCTACTCTGATGAAGGAAGATATGAAGGACATATTTAAGAACTTTCACATATATGTTGAGTATTGATTCTTGTTTGATTACCATTCTTTTGACTTACATGTTGTTTTGGTAACCATTTATATGGGTGTGGTATGGAAGATCGACAGCAACTAGGTCGACAATGTCTAGGTCGACCACTATTGGTCGACAGTAACTAGGTCGACAAGGTGTCTAGGTCGACAGGGTCTTTAGGCCGACATGTTCTAGGTCGACAGTTCAAAAGGTCGACATGAGTTTTTTATGTTATTTTGGTGTCGTTTTCTTCGTAGAGTGACCGGGAACCCCAATTAGTGCACCGCGTCCCCTCGCATAACTCGCTTCACTCGCCATGCTTCGGGCAAGGTGCCTTCGCTCCGCTACCGCTTCGCTCGGCACAGATTACCATTCCAATCGTAGTCCACGTTTTTATCGTTAAGTATGAAAAGGTTAAAAAAAATAAAAATTGTGAAAAACTCATGTCGACCTTTTGACCTGTCAACCTAGAACATGTCGACCTTAAGACCCTGTCAATCTAGACACCCTGTCGACCTAGTTACTGTCGACCAATAGTGGTTGACCTAGACATTGTCGACCTAGTTACTGTGGACTTAGAGACCGAATCCCCATTTATATGCACCAATAAATTGTATTTCTATATTTCAATATAATACTGAGTCTAAAGATATATTTACTGACTGACATAGGATCATTTAACTGACACTTGTCAATCAAAGTGGCGAAGGATTACAAATATAGAGTACACCTTAGGGTGTTACATTGTATTTGGTGAGTGCAGATTTTAGACGCTTGTCTTATATGTGTATTGATTTTTATTTAATGAGATGGGAAGAATGTTGCTTTAGAAACATAGAAACATAGAATTTGTCGGCAGATAAGAACCACTTGGCCCATCTAGTCTGCCCCTTATTTTATTTTATTTTTTTTTATATTCTTTTTATCACTAACCTTATTTGATCCTTATTTCTTTGTAAGGATATCCTTATGTCTATCCCATGCATGTTTACATTGCTCTACTGTCTTAGCCTCTACCACCTCTGATGGGAGGCTATTCCACTTGTCCACTACCCTTTCTGTGAAGTAATTTTTCCTCAAATTTCCCCTGAACCTCCCCCCCTCCAGTCTCAGTGCATGTCCTCGTGTCCTATTGCTTCTCTTCATTTGGAGAATGTTTCCCTCCTGGACTTTGTTAAAACCCTTCATATATAGAAATTTTCTCTGCGTTTAATTGATATACAGGGCATCATATTTTATTGTTGCAATATACAGTAAGGTATTTTAATATAAGAAGTTGGGTCAATTTCTTGGGCGTAAAAATGGGTTAATAACTTCAGAGCACCAATAAAAAAGCAGGGATTACACTATATGCATCTTAGACTCAAGTTCTCTCATCACATACAGGAGGAAGCAGACAGGATGTGTGAAACGCGTAGTACACAATAAGGTAAACTGTCTGGGTTAATTTACCATAAGAACTTCCCGTCAGCTTGTATCGGTCTAAATATTACAAACTTCCATAAATATGAAATATAAACTTCCAAAACCATGATTTTTAATATATATATTTTTTTTAAAATATATTTATTGGATTTTTATCATTTTTGAAAACAATTAGCACTTTACAATAGTACATAGAGAATGTATAATGAGAAAAAAGAAATATATTGACCATCAAAATGCAGTGATTCAAATTACCCTCACAAAGTAGAAAAAAATCAGTGATACACGCGTATAAGTAAGGGAATAACAACATGTCACGCATACATTATCTAATCTTGTATTGACCTGGGGGGCGTTGGTCCATCTACAGTGGTTAGCCGGTCAATTGTAGGTATTTGTAATACTTTAATAAAGGGTAACCATGTCCTAATCAGCATATTGTGTATCATTTGAAACATATACCTTACACATTCTCCAAGGTAATAACCAGAGCTTCTCAAAACCTCGTGGAAATACTCTGGGTGGTAGAAATTATAATATAGTGCAACAGGGAAAAGATATAGAGGGGGTGGGGGGTGGGGAATAAACTAGGAAAAGAGAAAAAGGGGGGGAGGGTGGGTGTGGTCAATCAATCGTCTCTGTCATTAATTACGCATATTTCAAGTCTCATATCTCATCATTGCATAGGAGTGTCGGTACGTCTGATACCACAACATTTTCTCTATCGCCAGATATCCATTCAATGTTTATGTAAATATAAATATGAACAAGCTATTTCGAATAAAAAGGTTGTACAAACGTGTCTTCCATCCTCACATTGCTTCTCTGCTAAGATGTGTTTCGAGGGGAGGGGGGAAGGTACTACCTGGTTCGGGATGTGATACAAATAAATGGTTCCCATTTCCGATAAAACCGTGCAGTTTCAGTAATTGAACACATGGCAAGAGTGTATTTGTCATAGGACATATATTTAGACAATACATTTTCTACCTGCAGTACACTTGGTGTATGCCGTGTTATCCAGGCATTGAGAATTACTTTTTTAGCCACCGTGACCAAGGTCATCAGGAAAGGTATTATTTTCCTCTGCGGTATGGGGATATTCCAAACCTCAAAGTTGGCAAATATTAATGCTATAGGATCCAATGTAGCATGAGTGAGAAGTGTGTATTAGTATAACCCACTATTTTATACCAAAACCTTTTTACATGCCTGCAGGACTAGATATTATGGTAGAAGGTGGCCGAAAAATACCCACACTTCGGGCATTTTCCTGATTCTTCTTGAACAAAATGACTTCTCTGACTCTGGGACACGTATGCCCTATATAGTGTCTTTATATGTACTTCCTGAAGGGTTGAAGACTGAACAACACGGAGTGTTTGTGCATAGTATTTGAATATTGTGTGACTATTCTGTAATAAAGGGATATCTTTACTCCAAGTGTCCGTCATCTTTTGCCATATTTGAGTGTGAGAGGGTTCCATAAGTTTTAAATAGATATCTCTAGGTTTGTATTGTTTCTTAAGAAACTTTGAGAGGATAGGAAACAGAGTGTCAACTAATAGAGAAGGGGAGGTCATCGGGGTAATGAGTGTATATAATGAAATAATTGTAGGATAGAGAACTGGTAGGAGTCAGGAAGACCGTATAAAATCTGAAGGTCCCGGAAAGACATTAATGTGCCTCCCGGGTCAAATACCTGGGCAATTGCTTTAAGGCCCTTCTGCCGAAGGCGTTGGAAAACTGGGTTCTCCAAGCCTGGAGTGAACATCCGGTTTCCCCATATAGGTAACCAAGGAGAGTTGCGGGGATTATGTTGTAATTTCTCGTTGACATGCCACCAGGCCTCATAAGTATCTCTAAAAATCAATCTATTATATATGTGTGTGGGGATATGGGATTTTTGGAGTGTGTAGAAGGGCTCCTGGGGAAAATGGAGCTAAAACAGCACCATCCAGTGACACGTCTGTGTATATATTTTGCTTTGTCAGCCAGTCAAGGGCATACCTCAGCAGAAGTGCTCGTGAATAATTAGCAAGATTAGGAAGTCCCAGTCCCCCATCCTTTTTGGGTGTTTGCAGTTTAACCATTGATATCCTAGGTTTCTTGGATTTCCATAAAAACTTACTGCATGCGGTCATTATACGTCTCGTGTCCTTCCCTGTCAGTTTGAGAGGCAACATTTGCATTATATAAGTCAGCTTGGGGAATATCACCGTCTTAATGACTTCAATTCTACCCAGCAAAGACAAAGGTAGGTTATGCCATCGTGACAAAGATTGTTCCATCAGTGTTATTACTGGTGGGAAATTCAATTTGTATAGGGATTCCATTTTATTCGGAATGTTTATTCCTAGATATTTGAGTTTGAAGTCCATTACCTTAATAGTGCTCAGTTTGTCAGTCGTTGGGAGGGTAGGTCTGGGCCCATTCAGTACAAGGAGTTCCGATTTATTAACATTCATTTTGTAGCCTGAGAATGTCCCAAATTGTGTGATAATGTTAAGCGCTGTCGGTATAGAATGGGTAGGGTAAGATAGGAAGAGCAATATGTCGTCCGCAAACAATGATAAGCGGAGATCTGTATTTCCCAACATAATGCCTTGGTATAGTGGGGTGTGTCTAAGGGCGATGGCCAGAGGTTTGAGTGCAAGAGCGAACAATAAGGGTGATAGTGGGCAACCTTGTCTGGTCCCCCGTTCTATTTTAAAACTTGCCGACATCAGCCCATTGCATATAATTCTAGAGGTGGGGAAAGTGTACAATGTTTTGAGAAATTTTATAAATTCAGCAGGAAAATCAAATCTGGTCAAAGAGTCAAACAAGTGATCCCAGTGCACCATGTCAAAGGCTTTTTCGGCATCTAAGGATAAAATTGCTTGTGGTACCCCAGACATGGCGCACTGGGAGCCCTGCACCGCGGCCAGTACCCGTCGGATATTATTCACCGAGTTCCTTCCCATGATGAAACCCGTCTGATCCCGGTGAATGACCAGGGGAATAACCAGTTTCAATCGTTCCGCCAATATTTTGGTTAAGATCTTGTAGTCCAAATTTAGAAGTGATATCGGGCGGTATGAGCCGGGATCAGACAGGTCCCTGCCCGGTTTCGGAAGTAACCGCAGAGTAGCTTCGTTAAAATGGCTTGGAAGGACTCCCGACGCCAGAATATTGTTATAAACCAGTGCCAGGATGGGAGCTATTTTGGGGGATAATAATTTATAGAATTCTGAGGTATAGCCATCGGGGCCCGGTGCCTTTCCACGCTTCAATGCTGATAACGTTGCCATCACCTCCGCTACTGTAATCTTTGCCGTCAGTTGCGTGTGGTAGGAACTTGGTAGGCCCGGGAGAGGTAAGCCCTCCCAGAATGACATCCCCGAATGGGGGGCAGGTGAGGGTAGGGAATATAGGTTTTCATAGAAACGTTGTAAAACATCTGCTATTTGTGTGTTAGATGAGGTCAAAGTGTCATCTTGTTGTCCAAGAGGATGTATGGTGGGAGGCGCCCGTTGGCCCATTAGTAAATTCGACATCAATTTGCTAGACTTATTCTCAAACCTATGGAATTTACATTTACCTTTGAATGTGTATGAGGATTCTAAACGTGTAAATACGTTATCAAACTTCTGTGCGGCTGCTGTGTATGCTGTTTTCGTGGCTATGCAAGGGTTTGCTTTATATGTTTGAAATGCCATGGTGAGGGATTGCTGTGTTGTAAGGTACTCCCTGTTGAGTGCTCGTTTACCTGATACCGAGTGCGAGATGATAACCCCTCTTAAAGTGGCCTTAGCTGCTTGCCAGAACAATTCGGGGTTGTCATGAAGTGTGTCCCCATTCTCTTGTTCATAATGGTCCCATGCTGTAGATACTGCGTGCTGTAAAGGAACGGACACAGATAGGGATGCTGGACATCTCCAGTTAATGAAATCAGTTTGTTGCTTCCCTAAAAATAAGTCTGTCCAGAGAACAGCGTGATCAGATAGGGATATTGATTCCATTTCGGCTCTCTCTACCCTGGGTAGTAGGGTACTGGAGAGTAACATATAATCAATCCTAGACATTGTCCCTTTAGCTGCCGACAAGCAGGAAAATTCCTTTTCTGTGGGATATTTAACTCCCCATATATCTAGCAATAATAGTTGTCGTGCCAGCTCAGGTACTCCAAACTTTGGGAGTCTACGTCTAGCTAATTTGGGGAATTGTCTATCCAGCTGAGGAAGGGAGATAATATTAAAATCCCCACAAAGGAGGATAGGCATGTCTAAAAAGGGGGTAAGCAGGGATATGATGGTTTGAAAGAAGGAGTTAGAGTAAACAGTGGGGGCATATACATTTAGACAAATACATTTCTGTTGGTCACATTGTATTTGGCATAACACATAGCGGCCTAAGGGGTCTGAGATAAGATCAGATACTTCTATCCTGAGGTGTTTTGCGGCCAATATAGCAACGCCCCTTGATTTGGAGTTATATGAGGAAGCAGCGAGGACTGTCCGTTTAAGCATATTAAGTTTCAGGATTTCAGTGGGGATCAAGTGTGTTTCCTGGAGAAACAGCAAATCGATGTGGAGCTTGTTTAGGTACATCAATATACGTTTTCGTTTCGCGGGGGAGTTAATTCCCCCCACGTTCCAACTTCCTATTTTGATAGACATTGATAAAATAAAGCTGTGAACATTACCTTATGATGCGTATCAGACGGGTGGGTTTCAGTCCCGGGTCTGGGACCTTTCCCAAAGCACTTAGTGTACTGTTTATAGATAATATGGCCTGAGATAAAGAGAGACATGAGATAACAGCCCATATCATCCCTCCGGGGGACGGATAGACGATTCCTGGAATAGACATACATTTGAAAGAACAAAACATTACGAACATATAATAACTTCCGGCGAAATGAAGGTTATAGTAAAACATAGGGGTTATAACTATGAGCATATCTTGCTCCTAGGCAAACGCGCCTAGCGCTTAAACCATGTATTTTCCACAGCTGAATATATCACCTGATGATTCAACATTGCACTCCCAAAATATAACGGAGTGTTTAGGCCCGGCAAATATATGTTCATTAGTCCCCAGAACCCTGTGGTCATATTTCTCAGGGGTTATAAAAAACCCATATATACTGGGGAGGTAGTGTACAAAAGTTATCAACTCTGGTAACATGTGCCATATCTAGCAATAAGTAGGTAAGCCCGTATTACAGGTGTTCTCATTAGTCACAGTCCGACATTCTACAGAGTGGGTCCTGGGGTTCAGATTCCTCGGATAAGAAGGCTTCTGCATCCGACACTGTTAGAAAGTCTTTAGAGGAGGATCCTTTATAAAGACGTAGCCTGGCAGGATAGAGCAAGGCAAATTTGCGGTTTTCTTGTATTAAACGAGAACATATCGGGGCAAAATCTTTTCTCATTTTGGTCAGTTCTGCGGAGTAGTCCTGAAAAATCAGTATCTTATGACCCTCCCAAGATATATTTCTCTGTCTTCGGGAGGCAGACCAGATCAGCTCTTTATGTAAATAATTGAGGGTCTTGAATATTACTGCCCGAGGACGTGCTCCTTCCTGTGATCGGGCTGGGCCTATCCTGTGTGCACGTCCGATAACAATATCCTCACATCGGTCTTGTATATGTAAAAAGTTGGATAATGTGAGTTTAATAAAGTCGAATAGTTCCTGACCCTTCAGTGTCTCAGGGAGCCCAATAATCCTGAGATTGTGTCTCCTAGATCGATTTTCAAGATCTTGTATCTTATTGTGCAGTTGATAAATTTCTTTATCATGGCGTGTAACAGATTGTTTCAGATCAGCGACATCGGCAAAAGCTTCACCTAAACGGTGTTCAGTGTGTAAAACACGCTGTGTGAGCAAAGAAAGCTGCTTATTTATATCTGCTGTTTGTGCTTTAAGAAGTGGGCCCATTGCCAGGCGTATGGCTCCGATCATTTCCCCGTAAGTGACTGGGGTATCGGGAGGTGGCAGGGGTAATTCTGTGGACGGTGGGGATTCAGTCACGCTATCCCCGTTAGGAGCATTGCCTACCTCTGATCCTGGAGTCATTGTGTCCGGCGGCGGGAGCATCTGAGAGGCGGCTGGAGCGCTGGATCTGGCGTCCGGCGCCATCTTTGTTTCCGTCCGGCGCCGCTCCTTCTCTTTCTGCGAGCGGTTTTTATTGCTGGGCATCGGGAGGAGGTATCTGTCCATACAGCGGACAGTGCAGGGAGAGTAAGCGGTGGTGTCAGCGCTGTGCGGGAGGCTATTAAAGCCGTGAAATAGCTGGCTGGGTGCGTTCAGCAGCGGAGCTCACTGCTTTAGCTGCCTCGCATCGGGAAGCCGGAACCGGAAGACGATTTTTAATATTTATTGCATAACAAAATAAAAATGTGTTTACTTGGTGAGATACTGTGTATTTAAGATTACATCACACGAGTGCAGTAACTAGACATTTTAGTGCTGTGTGCAAGAAACAACATCAGCACCCCCCCTCTATACAAAACAGGGCCAGTGCATCCAAGATATAGGGGTGTGGCTTCATGGGGAAGGGGTGTGGCCACAAAATAATACCAATTCATATTACGCTGTACAGAAGTCATCTCCATTATTCCAATTATGCCGCACAGTAGCGCCACTTATACATATTACACCGGTAGAGCCCCTTTTACACATTACGCCAGGTAGAGTCCCTATCATACATTATGCCAGGTAGAGTCCCCTTTTAAACAGTATGGCAGGCAGAGTCCCCTTTTACACAAGGCAGGTAGTGTATCCTTTTACACAGCATGGCAGGTAGAGCCCCCTTTTACACATTACGGCAGGTAGTGCTCCCTTTTACACAGTACGGCAGGTAGAGTCCCCTTTTACACATTACGGCAAGAAGAGCCCCTTTTACACAATACGACAGACAGAGTCCCCTTTTACACATGAGACAGGTAGTGTGCCCTTTTACACAGTATGGCAGGCAGAGTCCCCTTTTATGCATGAGGCAGGTAGTGTGCCCTTTTACACAGTACGACAGACAAGGTCCCCTTTTACACATTATGACAGGTAGAGCTCCCTTTTACACATTACAGCAGGTAGAGCTCCCCTTTACACAGTATGGCAGGTAGAGTCCCCTTTTACAAGTTACGGCAGGTAGAGTCCCCTTTTTACACAGTACGGCAGGTAGAGTCCCCTTTTACACATTACGGCAGGTAGAGCCCCCTTTTATACATGGGGCAGGTAGTGTCCCCTTTTACCCAGTATGGCAGGTAGAGCCCCTTTTACACAGTACGGCAGGTAGAAGTCCTTTTTACACATTATGGCAGGTAGAGTCCCCTTTTACACATTATGGTGGCAGAGTCCCCTGTCACCCATGAGGCAGGTAGCGTGCCCCTTTTTACACATTAGGCTGGGGGCTTTAAGTGGTTATCTAGAAGCAGGAAAAAAATTAATCAGAGGATACAGCTCTTGTTTTTTTGGCTGCTTTCAAATGGCTGTTCAAATGCACAGAAATCGAGTCCACTGCTGACCACAGAATGCAGGTCTCTAGAAGTGATGTCCATGGTGGAGACCACGGTACTCCGGGAACACACAGACCTCCTAAGTCTGGCTGCTGTTCGGTGTGCAGCTGCAGCAGCAGTACCTGCAATTCAGTGCGGGGAGCCAGCAGCAGTAAAGCCACTCCAGTCCATGCAGTTCAGGAGCCGGCACATGTAAATCCTACGACTCCGGCGTACTGGTGACAGCTGCGGTCCCTGCAGTTCAGCGCAGGCATGGGAAGCCGGCACATGTAAAGACCCTGGCTTCGGCATAATGACACAGTGCTGCTCCAGTCCCAGCACTTAAGTGCAGGGAATTGGCGCACAGGCAGCTGTAAATACCCTGGCTCCGATCCCTACAGCAATGACAGAGCAGCTGGTACTATATATAGAAAGAGGATCAAAGGTGAATGTGGACGGTTGCGCCCACAGAGCAAATGCGCTGTGTGCAACGCACTGTCCGCCCACACTTGTTCACGGCCCTGCATCACACAAGGGATATTGCTCAAAGCTGTATATTCACCTATAGTAGGTGAGTGTTCCAATATAATTTTGCAATAAACATTACAACTTTGTTAATTTTACACTATCATTTCTATCAGAATCACTTGTGAACTAACCACCAATGTATCACCAATATTTCATTAAGGAACGGATATAAAGATCTAACTACCAATACATTAGAATATTAAATTTTTTGTAAATATAGTTACTCCATATATATGATAATATCCAATTACAGTACCATTATAATTAGTATTTAATATTCTGCAATTTTACTATTTTTCTCCTTCCTCACACTCTGAGGTCTGTCAAGGCTTAATTTTTGGGGCACTGCAATACAATATGACCCTCCCCTTCTTTCCCTGTCTCTTTACCCTCTTCCCCCATCTCTCTCTCATGCAGCAGTTGGCTGTGAGGCATATTTGCTAAACTTCAGCTTTTCAAACCATTGATTATCTGCATTTTTGCCTGCGGAATTTAAAACAGCAATACTAATGAGTGGGAAAAAAAAAATCTGGTTTTGCATTTAATAGTATTGCTGTTTTAAATTCTAAGGATAAAACTGCCAAAATTCAGTAACTGGTGGGACTAAGGCTTGTA